>NW_007755671.1:0-6353 GCF_000696425.1 Galeopterus variegatus | reverse complement strand
GGCCCATTATCTTCAATATTAAAATTACCTTCACTATTAAACTTTGAAACCAAATTTACAATAGTATTCATAATAATGCATGTTTTACTTTCAACTTAATCAATCTTCAAAATTTTACTTTGATTCCATAATTTGTTGAAACAACAAACCATTACTGGGATTTATTGTTCTGATTCTGTATTTGGAGAATCTGATATCACTGGTACAAAAGTGGAACAATAAGGATCTTCTGCTATTAACGGCACCGCCCATCAGTGTTTGCTTTTGAACTATCTCTCTTGCAGTGCATGTAAAGGGAAGCATGAAGTTGAAAATGAGCACAAGTAATTTACAATAACAGTCAGTTAATCTAGTGAAAAGTCCATGCTTCAAATATTGGTAAGGAAAAACATCTGTAGCTGCATGTGTGAAATCGCTATCTTGGGCATAAACTCTGTAACATAACAAATAACTGTTGCAGTCATTGCAGATGATTCTTCCTCAGAGACTTGTCTTTAGATTTTCATGTGGCCAGCAAAATTACCATGGCTCACATAATAGATGTTAGTATCTATAACATTTATGCAAAATCAATGGTTATCATCAATTTTTTTTTGAGCAATGGAGATTCAGCCTTTAAATTTTTCTTAAATATGCCCTTTATTGTTTACCTCTTTGCTGTCTCAAGAGTTGAGTGCAAAATTTAGAAATCAATTTCATTACCAAACAATAAAATCTACGCTTCCCACCACTTCCCATGAGGAGACCTGTTGTAGCAACAATTAGCAGTTGGTATGTATGAAATAGCCTCAAGAAAGAGGAAACAGGGCCTCTCAGATGAACTAAGTCAAAATTTGTGAAAGTTCTCAGCCTCAGATTTGAACCTAATTTCAAGTTAATAAGTTAGCCTAACACACTGTCATAAACATATACTGACAGAAGACTCTAGAGCCCTGGGCTTGAGACACAGATGGTTTATTTCTCATAGTAAATTGGCGGCCGGAGTAGCACCCCCAAATCCTCCACAGAGTGACAAAAATCAAGGCTACATGTTCACTTGTGCATGCAGTGGGTTGCACCCCAGTATTGGAACTCCTGATTTAAGAGAATATGATCTTTTATCAGAGCTTCTGGTGACCTGCCAATCTTCCTCTCCAGAGAGAGATTACTCATTAACCAGGAAAGTAAGCAAATCTCCAGGAAAAGGAGTAAACTTATTGTCCTGAAATATCTCCAGGGAGAGATATTCTCATCTTCTATGTTTTGTTTAATCACCCTTGAACAAAGTTTGTCGGTACCCTTTCCTTAGAAGACTTAATGTGAGAAATCCAGGGAGACTTATCTTCCAACATGGACACCTGACCTCTTTCCAACTGCCACAGCCTTGATTGACTGTAGTTTTAAGGGACAAGCCCAGTGGCATATGAGAATAAAGATCTGAGCACTGTTCTGGGCTAGGGGATGTTTTCTTCTTTTGTGATAAGTCCTTCCTCACAGAGGGTGCTCCAGAAGAACATCCCTGCCTTTGCACAAGCTCTCCCTCCCTTTTTCCCAGACAGAGTTGCCTGACAAGTTTGCAATGAGGATGAGCATGCTTCGCTCTGTTCCCCTATCTTCTTTCTGTTCTGACCTTCAGTCTCTACACAGACAGCACAGTTCACAGTTGCCCAAAGCCATGGGATAAAGTCCGTAGTCGATCTAGGTGACTGCTATAGGATGAAGCCTAATCCAAACCAGTTTTGCCTGGGACCGAGTGAGTAAGTCTGTCTGATTCTGAATTCCCTCAACCAATTTGGTCATGAAGGAAAGAAATAGAGAAGAGAATAGTAAAATATAAAGTAGAGGTTAGGTTAATGAAAGGGTTATTTATTCGATTTCTAATTTTTAGTTGGAAGAGTTTTGAGCATGTTTATTGTTTGAAGAATTGAGCCATAGAGAAGAAAAAGATTAAAAATACAACAATAATATGTTAGGTGGAGAGCAAAACTGCACAAAGCAAAAGGGGAAAGGCTCCAGGGGCATGTCTTCTTCTCAGGAAGTAAGTACAGATGCTACTTAGGTAACTAGAGAAGTAGCAAAACAAAAATGAAGGGAGATTGTAAATTATGACATCTTTTTTCACTTTGGAATATAAAGCAAAGTCATCTAGTAAGAGATGATTCTTGTGTGGAGAGACCTAAAAATCAGTGGTAAAAATTTGACACAGTGGCCAAAGGTACTATTTTAGAATGGTGGACTTCTCTATTACTATCACTACCTATGGCAAACATTTCTTTTTAATTTTTTTTCTTTGAGTATCTATGTTTTCTTGAAGAAATGTGTGCTATACATGCAACTATAATTAAACAAAATAAACCAGTAGTAGTTATATCTACTTTAACAAGGGCCGGCCCGGTGGCGCACTGCACTAGTGCGCTGCTTGGGAAGTGCGGAAGCAGGGCATTATGGAAACTCTGAGAAAGTAAAGTTGTGGATAAAGTCAATTCTATGAGATTTTTCTTTATCCTAATATTTGGCTTTGACAGCCAGTCTATCTCTTAAAACATCACTTAAATGCTATATACACATATATGTACCTATATAAATATATACAAACTATAAAACTTAGAACATACATTTAAGCTATATAAATGCATTTAGTTATTGAAGTTCTTAAAACTTCAATACCAAATTGTTTTTAAACATTATCTATGAAATTATATGTTTATATGTATGTATGACTATATATACATATATTACAAATATATACTCTTTAAGTTTTTTTTAAGTTATAAAAATATGTATTTTCATATCAGAGCATAAAGAATTCCATTGTTTTATTATTTAAAACTATTTAAAATAAATAGCATCCATAGCTTTGCTGAATGTGATGAAATTAAACTAAGCTGCTTGGGCAAGTCCCTTTTTCTCTCTTCTATTCATAGCCAATTCAGCAGGACACAAATTCACATTTGCTTTCCTGTTTTGGGTTAAACTTAATGGGGAGAGCTCTGTCTCTGTGGTAGAGACCCATAGTCGTCAGAGTTTTGCCTGTGACTGGAGGAGAAACTCTATAATACATAGTGGGAAGTTTAAATGCTTATTCAGTATTTAAGTCGCCTCTTCAATACAGTTTCTACCAGTAATAAAACTTTTATCTTGAACTTCTTCATCTGACATCTGTCATTTCATGGGTTTATTTGGGAGCAGGATGAAAGAGATAGTATTAACTTATCTCCACTGAATCCTGCACAGTTACGTTCACTCCAGCTATTCAATATGCTATAGCTTGGATCTATTCTACTGTAGTGTATGTGTAATGTACCCCCTCTCACTTTGTGATGATTTTCTCCAAAATATGAAGCTTTTTACATCATAGTTTTTTGGTTATATTACCTCCTTTAGATATTCTTCCTGAATTTTATTCCTATAATACTGAATTAGATACCTTTCTTACTTGCAGGTGTAGCAATCAAATATAGTATGTAATATTTCGTTTGAGAATTTGTCCTACAACATTTTTAGTGACTCTTTACTTGTCTATGTCTACTATTAGTTCTGGAGCTTTTTGTTGATATCAACCTTTCTTATTGGTCATTGTAATATCAACAGCCAATTATATAAATAGGCACCAAACAATTACATAAGAAACATGTTAAAGAAAAAATGGCTGAAGTGATAGGTTGGTAAATAAATAGTTGAATATACTTTTGGTCTGCAAGGTATTTTTCTACACATTATCACGTTGTATCCCTATAATAACTCTGTTCAAATAATAAAATGTTTGAAATCCTCTTTTTTAAAAGTACTTTAGCTGAAGTGATAGGTTGGTAAATAAATAGTTGAATATACTTTTGGTCTGCAAGGTATTTTTCCACACATTATCACGTTGTATCCCTATAATAACTCTGTTCAAATAATAAAATGTTTGAAATCCTCTTTTTTAAAAGTACTTTATTTTAACATTTACTTGTACATATTTGTGGGATACAGTGTGTAATTTCAAAACTTGCATGTGCTGCACAATGATTCACTTAGAGTATATGGCGTAGTTCTGTACCCACTAGCATTATAGCTGGGTCATAAGGTAGACCTATTTTTAGTTCTCTGAGGAACTTCCATAATGTTTACCACAATGGAGATACCAATTTACATTCCCACCAACAACACAGGAGGATTCTCTTTTTTCAGCATTCTCATCAGCATTTGTCATTTTCTGTCTTGTTGAAAACAACCATTCTAACTGGGAGAGATAATATCTCTTTGTGGTTTTAATTTGCATTTCCTTGAATGATTAGTGATTTTGAGCATTTTTCATATTCTGGTTGGCCATTTTTATGTCTTCTTTTGAGAAATCTCTGTTCAGGTCCTTTGCCTGTTTTTTAATTTTTTCTTTTTTCTTTTTTTTTGGCTGTTGAGTTGTTTGAATTCCTTATATATTCTAGATCTTAGCCCCTTGTCTTATGCATAGTATGCAAGCAATTTCACCTATTCTGTAGGTTTGGACACTTTGTTGATAGTGTTCCTTGCTGTGCAGAAGCCTTTTAGTTTGATGTGGTCCCATTTGTGTATTTGTGTATTTTAGCTTTAGTTGCCCAGGCCTTTGTAGTCTTGCTCAAAACAAGTGCTTCCTTACTCTCATTTTATGTAGCATTTTCCCTATGTTTTCTTCTAGTAGTTTCATAGTCTCTGGTCTTAAATTTAGGTCTTTAACCCATTTACAGTTGATTTTTGTTCATGGTGGAGATAGGGTTCTACTTTTAATCTTCTGCATGTGGATATCCAGTTTTCCCAGCACCATTTATTGAAGAGGCTGTTTTCCCCCCAATGTATATTCTTAGTATCTTTGTCAAAAATCAGTTAGTTATAAGTGTGTGAGTTTACTTCTGAGCTGTCTACACATTCAGTGCAGTCCCTATGAAAATGCCAATGATGTTTGTCACAGAAATAAAAAATCTTAAAATTTTCATGGAACCACAAAAAACCCATATAGCTAAAGTAATCTTGAAAAAAGAAGAACAAAATTGGAAGTATCACACTTCCTTATTTAAAAATGTACTATAAGCTATAGTAACCAAAACAGCATGGTATGGCATAAAAATAAACAAATAGATCAATGGAACAGAATGGAGAGCCCAGAAATAAAATAATACACATCTTATTTTAAACATGAGGACACTGAGCTTGTCTAATTTTAAAACATAAGATACCATGTATTTTAATAACTGTTTTTTTTTTGTTTTTGTTTTTGGATGATGTGCAGATGCATTTCAGTTAAGTTTTGGTGAGAAGAGAAAACAAAAAACCAAAAAACTCCTAAACCTAGAAGTTAACAAAACAAAGCACTTACATGTTTATGATTCCATAGATCTGCAATTAGGGCAGGGCTCTGCTGGGGCATCTCATCTCTGCTTCATGTGGCATCATCTGGGATCACTCATACATTTGTGGTTGGGGGCAGGCCAGTTGGGAGTTGTTGGTCCATGAGGAACTCACTTGCATGTCTGAAAGTTGCCTCAAGCTGTTGACAAGGCCACTCCAGTTCTCATTCAAGACTAGCATGGACTGGTGACTTGTTTCCAAGAGTGTGAGAAGGTTACCTACAAGGTTTCTTAAAGAAAGCCTATCTTTGAAATCTTACAGCATCACTTCTGTCACTTCCTATTAGTCAAAAGGTCTGACCTAATTCAAGAAGGTGGAGAAATAGAGACTGTTTTTTGGTGAGAGAAACAGTAAAGGAATAGGCACATGGTAATAAAACATTTTGTGGCTACATTTGCAATCTACCATAAAATGTTAACTTAAGAATTTAAGGGTAGGTTGGGAAGCCCTGACACCTTGAGCAGAAGGATGACATGAGGTGTCTTAAAGTCTGATAGATGATTCTGACTGCTGTGTAGAGAACATATTCCCAGTAGGGGGTCTAAGGTGGAAGTGGGGGGACCACTTAGCAGGCTCTGGCAATTCAGTGGAGAGATGATGCTGTTTTAGACTAGTGTGATAGTAGCAGAGGTGGTGAGAGGTGGTTCAATTCTAAATTGTCTTGATGGTAGAACCAAAAAGATTTGCCAGTGGATTGGATTGAATGAAAGAAGATTTGTGTCAGTCTTACTGTGTCTTGTGAAAAGTCATGCACAGAGGCATGGACAGAATGCTGAGGGGGAAGATGGCGACGGGTCTGGAGCGGCCGTGACAGGAGACAGCGCGATCCTGTGAGCTGTGCGCTGTGATACCAGAGTATTGATTGCATTTCCAAGAGCAACAAAAGGCGAATAATTCTTTCAACAACGATCCTACATTGACAAACAAGCGGCAGCAGGTTCGAGGTTTTGATGCCGACACAGAGGAGGACTCCTGAGAGCGCCCAAGCCCGGCTGCGGGAACGAGCGATCAGC
>NW_007755670.1:6559-7419 GCF_000696425.1 Galeopterus variegatus | reverse complement strand
TAAGACGAGAAGTATGGGGTTAATGAAACCATGAAAGAGAAAAATGAATCATTTAAAAATGTCTGTATAGGGCCGGCCCTGTGACTCACTCTGGTGAGTGCGGTGCTGGGAGTGCCAAGGCCGCGGGTTCAGATCCTAGATAGGGATGGCCAGTGAGCTCACTGGCTGAGCGTGGTGCTGACAACACTGTGCCGAGGGTTGCGATCCCCTTACCGGTCAGAAAAAAAAAGTCTGTATAAGCATTATTAAATTGAAATTATTTATGTAAATAATATCAAGCATTTTTTGGTGGGTGGAAGTGCAGGTGCTTCTTTCTTGGCTGTTTCATCTTGTTGGAGAGCAGTTTGAAAGTTAAGTTCCTTTGCAATGAAGATGATGGCTATTTGGAAACTAATGCTGAAATTAAGGGAGTTAGAAAGGATTCTTCACTTAGAGTTAGCTCCATTTGTTTAAATATGGGCTCAACTGCAAGGCAATTGATTCAATCAACTCAAATAACCAAATACTCCAACTTTTGTGATAATTTAAAAGCTGATCAATGTCATTTAGAAAGGACCATTAAGTTGTAGACACAGATGAAATCTGCGGTGAACTGCAGGGAATAGGATCACATCACCCATATGATCATTGACCATCATTTGTTCCTCTACTCATTTGTTGGTTTTTCATTCATTCGCACACCAAAACTTTATACAGAGATACTTCTGTTCAGTGTTCTAAGCTCTGGGTATGCCGTAGTAAAAGAGAATCTTCCTTATGTAACTCACACTCTAGCTATGGGAGAAACAGAGTAAGCAAACAACAAATAGGGACCGTGGTCTTGGATAATGCTGATAAGTGCTATGGGGGAAACTTTAACA
>NW_007755670.1:2042-2690 GCF_000696425.1 Galeopterus variegatus | reverse complement strand
AAATCTTCTAAAACTGGAAAATTCAATATTGTGCAACGTGAAGAAAAATATGAAATTAATTGTTATTTATTTTATTATCGTGTATATGTTCCAAAACACAACAAACTCTCATAATTATAAACCAACCTCACTTATAAAATATATATGAATATTTCCCCCATCTGCAAACCTGTTCATATAAACACACTTTTTACCTTCTTAACATTCTTCAAAGGTTCTGCATTGTTTGTGAGCTAAAGATAAAAGTCACGAATGTGGTTGTGTGTTACTGAGTGACCTGGATACTCAGCTCTCTGCTCTCCAGTGCTCTGCCAATTCCTGGCCCTTGCCTCCCAGAAAATAGCCTGACTCAGGGGCTCTCTCTGCCTAGGGTACAATTCTCTTCTTTTCATCTGATTATTAGAGCCCCAGGTATGAGTTCACATATACTTCAGGTTACTAACTCTGGAGTTAATAACAGAATCAAATGCCCCATCATATATTAACAAATATTTGTTTATCATATCAACAAAGTATCAATAAAATATTTCTATATTATAACAAAAATGATAAAATAGCTGGTGATGTACTAAACTTGGAGAAAAAAAATATAAAACTAGTAAAATGCAGTCCTAACCAAAATACCAATAGGAATTTTTCTAGAGAAAC
>NW_007755670.1:0-821 GCF_000696425.1 Galeopterus variegatus | reverse complement strand
TACATTTCTTTAAGAAAACTTTTATACATTTGTATCTGTTTAACAAAGAATTGTTCTATTTCGTAGTTAGGAAAAAATATATTTAAAGATTGACCGTAGCATTTAGGATTTTCAATGTGAGGAAGTGAGCAATATAACTGCTAGTGTGAGTGTGAGTTAAAATAATTTTTCTAGAACAGCGTGGCACTATTTATCAAACATCTTTAATAAGCATCTATGCTTTAGCCGCTTTATGAGTTTATTCTAAGGAAATAATTATGAAGATTAGTGTACATGCAAAGATGTTAAACAAATCATTGCTATTGATAATTAAAATGAACTGCAAACAACCTAAATGATCAACATTACCAGGTTAACTAAATTAAATATTGTTCAACTTACATTGCTCTCATTGACATAAACGATGTAGGTTAGTTGTCTTGCAATGTAAAGATGTGCATAGTCTGTTGTTGAGTAAGAAACATATTACTGCCTCTGCACAAACATATGAGGGGTCTTAAAAATTTCATGGAAAGATTTGTATTATCTTCCAATTCTATTTTCTGTGAACCTTTTTGAAGTACCTGTGTACATGTGCATAGAAAAAATATAATTACCCATAGTTGGCCTAGTAAGTTTTGGATTGAAACAAGAAAGAATGAGACCAAGAGCAGAAATGAAGCTCAGGGTAGAGCAACCTGGACTCTGATGAATTGAATGGAGATTGAAAAATCAGGAGTATACTTCACCAGAGCCTCTTAGAATCTGATTTATTTTATTTGCCAAATACTAGGACCTTTATATTTCATGTCTTTTTAAATAAAATAGACTAGATTCTGGTA
>NW_007755669.1:6221-7420 GCF_000696425.1 Galeopterus variegatus | reverse complement strand
GCCAAAAAAAAAAAAAAATACAGTCTTGTTTGGGTGTCACATCCTGGATATGGCATGAACCCAGTACCTAGGAAATGGAAAAGGAAGAGTTTTCAGGATGTGTCTGTAATTTCTCAGCAGAAACCCTTCCTTTTCCTATACTGGGTTTAATTAATAGTGACAACGTTAAATTTGATTAGGATGCCTTGCTTGGTTTTTGTTCTGGTGGTGGTTTTGTTGTGAAACTCTGTATGAAAATGAAAAATCATTCCTGAACTGATATTTTAAACCTTATGCGCTGCATTTGTGTCTCCATGTCTTAGGACTGGTTACAATCCCAGCCAAAATGACATTATGGAGCTATTTCCTGGAATGTCAAGGGCTGAAATTGCCCTGTCAAGAACGACTCTGTTCTTTCAGGGATTTCAGAGAGAAGGGCTCAGATTGCATTCTTGCTCTGTTATTATAAGTTTTTCCCTGGCAGGAAACCGCTGGCTTTCAGATAATTTGCATATATCCAATGAGAATGATCTACTGTTCTGTGGAGGTTTTCAAGATTGCATGACAACACCATGGAAGAATCTCATATGGGGAAAGGGGATTTTTTTTTCTCTTTCCTTAAGCCCCACTTTAAATAGTTTCCTTCCCACAAATGTGTCCACATTCAAATAGTTATAAGTAACCCAGCCCATTTTCCTGCCTTGGCCTCTATCACTAGTTCAGTAATATCAACAGCCACACAAAACTGGAAACACGCTGTTTAAAGTAAAGGTTCCTTATTCCTTCCGGTCTGTACAGCAGACTTTTTGGCATGAGAGGGCAAAAATTAACTGTTTAGTTCTTCCAAGCAAAGGCATAGCAACATGTCTGCTCATTTCTTTGTGACTGCAAGGGCAAGAAATAGTCCCACATATTTTTTGATACCTGAATATAAATTTTAGTGTTATACATGTGACTCCAGTTTACCTAAAGAACATGGAATTGGACTGTTTCACTCGGTACCATAAATATTACGTACCCATTTGGGATCCTCAGAATTGTGATATTTTGCTGAGAGCTTCTTGCTGAAGTTCTGGGAAGCAACTATTAGACTTCATGGGTCTGACAATTGGTGCTACAGAAGCCAGAGCTCCAACTCTTGATAAAGTTGCCCACAGTCACCTTAAATTCTTTCAGAACAGAGTGGGATATAAATAAGAAAGAAAAAGGTATCTAAATAA
>NW_007755669.1:4087-5657 GCF_000696425.1 Galeopterus variegatus | reverse complement strand
ACCTTAAATTCTTTCAGAACAGAGTGGGATATAAATAAGAAAGAAAAAGGTATCTAAATAACCAGGGTTTCCAATACTGGGTGGGAATGTTCAAATAATATTAAAATTAATTCAGACATTATACTGATAAATTTGAAGACCCTACTTG
Organism: Galeopterus variegatus; assembly: GCF_000696425.1. Classification (NCBI taxonomy): domain Eukaryota; kingdom Metazoa; phylum Chordata; class Mammalia; order Dermoptera; family Cynocephalidae; genus Galeopterus; species Galeopterus variegatus. Next base: position 5,509 of record NW_007755669.1, on the reverse strand, counting down.
TGTAATCACCAGGCCCAGAACTAAATACCTTATTGCTCCATTAGTGACAGATAAACATGTGTTGATTGAAGAGTTGGGGCTGGGAGGCTCTTCCAGGACTTCTAGACATCAGCAATAGAGCTGTGCGCCCTTGAACACATCACTTATCCTTTCTGAATATCAGATTCTTCTTCTGTAAAATGAAGATATTTAACAGTTTCGTGTCTAAAATTTTTATTCTGAACTTGTCCATTCTCAAATAAGTGGACTCTATATAGAGAGATATTCAAAGGCATGGAATAAATGTGTTGAATGAATTTATAACACTAGACACTATTTCTGAATACTCAAGGTGTTGGACCTTCTGCTACGTGCTTTACCTGTGGAGTATCATTGAATTCTCTCAGCAGGTCTGTGAATCAGCTACCCCCATCAGCTCCATTTGACCAGGAGGAAACTGAAGCTATGGCCTATGATGACAGAGGGCCAGCATCCAAATCCATGTGTTTCTCATATCAAAGCCCTGCCCACTTTCTGCTACACTGCACCAGTGCATTTCAAATGTTAGTGTGCATAAGATTCACCTGGAGGAGGGCTTCCCAAAACAGATTGCTGGGACCCAACCCCAGAGTTTCCAGTTCTTACAAGTTCCCAGGTGATGCTGATGCTGCTGGTCTAGTGACTACAATCTGAGAACCACTGCCCTATGCTACATACACAGGGCCAAGACATAGAGAATATGAGAAGCAGATCTTGAACCACACCAAGAAAGACCTCCTACATTTAGAGCCACTCAGTAACGAATGGGGTTTCCTCTCTGGAATGGTAGAACCGTAAAGGGCATGTAGGTCTCGGGACATTTGATGAGCAGTTGGCCTAATGGACCTCTAAGGTCTCTTCAGTCTATTAAAGTGCTTGTTATGAATGTCAAAGACAAGAGACAGAGAGGCTGGGACGGAGGGTCCAACTCCCCTGCAGAAGACCCTTCTCATTATCGCCACAATTCAGTGCTTTAATTGTGCTTTGAAGATTTAGAGTCACACCGGTAATGACAATGAAGAAAAGCTGATAAGAATGTTTCCTTAACTTAGGTAATATGAAATTACAGTTTAATGAAACACCACAGAAGAAACAAGAGGAATTTAAAGAAAACATTTATTCACTGCAAATTTATATTTCAGATTTTAAAACTTCTATGACAACAATGATATAATTTCAAATTTTATATCATAATATTAAATCATACAAAATGTCATCAACTAAAAAGGCATAAAATGTGTAATTATTTTAATTTTTATTTCATAAGAACATAGAGGAAAAGAGTTTAAAGACCAAAATTATTTTGTAAATGTTTCAAAATAATAACCACAAATAAGGCAAATTTTAGAACATTGCTCCAAATTTAACGTCCATTCTTTTGACCCTAGGAAGAAAAAAAAAAAA
>NW_007755669.1:0-1454 GCF_000696425.1 Galeopterus variegatus | reverse complement strand
GGGACTCACATAAAATCAATCACTTTATTCTGTCTCTCATATACCAGAAACCCCTTACCATTGTCCTGGGCCCCTCCCTTGTCCCAGACACTAACTATTAAAGTCCTGTTGATTCTTCCTTCTCTATCTCTCCATGGTATTGCCTCCGCTCCATGCTCACTATAACTGCCTAGTTCAGATCCTGTCACCCCTCATTTGGTCTGCTGCTCCTCCTGGACCAAGCCTTATTTCCTTATAGTCCCTGTAAATCAGTGAGGGCAGGGGAGTATCTTGCTCATCTTTCTGACTCTGGCCTTTAGCATGATATCCAGCACATAATATAGGCTGAGTAAATGTTGAGGAGCAAGTATAAGTAATGAATATTGTATTTAGGACTCTGGGCTCACAATCCTTGACACATCACAGGTGAAAAGTCATGCTCTAGTAAGTGGAAGATACTCCTCTGGTCAAAGAGACACTCATTACAGTTCAGCACCTTGTAATTCCAGTGCTTTAACTGGAATTACATCTATGACATTAGGTTAGTTGTACGATGTAAGAGAGGAAAAACACTTAAAAGCAATCGTTTTTAGCAAATAATCTATAATTTATGTAGTTATAAGCCCATTGCCTATTCAATGATATAATGAAAAGTTTCTTTAAACGGCAGCATACAAAATAATTCTGGTCGGGTTAATGTGACAGATTGAATATTAGGCAAAGAAAAGTGTTGCTTGAGGTGGTTAAAGTGATCTGGGAATCTGACTAAATCGTGTACTGTCTTACACATATGGCATCTTGAGTGACACAGTAAGGCAGTGATGAGATGCACCCCAGTGACACATCAAGGTGGCTTAGGACAGGTAGAGAGTCACCCTCTCCAGTATTTAAAATCTCCTTTTCTGCTTGCTTCCTGTAGTACTCCCTTCTGAATGCTAATCTTCTCAAAAGGAATGAAGTTGTATTTCAAAATCACAGACTGAGACAGATCTGGGAAGGTCCTCGGAGGTCTCTGGGCTAAATCCTGTGGTCTTAGGGATGAGGAAGCTCAAGCCCGCAGCGACTGATGTGTGTAGGGGTGGACTGCTACCTTGTCCACGCAGTCCCCACTGGGTCCTTGGCCACTCTGGGAGGGGCCCTGTCATGGTGTCATTCCTCGCCTCCCCACACCTTCCTTCCCAATGTTTTTACCCTAATTGCTTCCTCCGTTTCTCTCCCTCCTTTCCTGTGGGAAGTGCACTCAGGCATCAGGCTATTTCCATCAATTATTCTCTTCTTTAATTAATAAAATCTAAAGTATCAAACCAACATTGTTACATTTTAAATGGTGTTGTACTCATATATTAGCAACATTATAATCATTCAGAAATATTCAACAGTGTAAATGAAGTTTTCTTTGCATTCTTTCATGGTTATAGAGAATGGAGGCTTCTGGTTTTTACACAACTATACATCCTTTTATTTTAAAAAAACTT
>NW_007755668.1:7048-7420 GCF_000696425.1 Galeopterus variegatus | reverse complement strand
AACATCACTTTTAACTGGTAATTGTCAACTCAGGGCTAGGGAGGGTCACGTGGATGCTGTCCGGGGAGTTTCCGGTGCTGCTGTCTTCCTGGGCAGGGAGTTGGCAGTATGTTTCAAGAGCCGAAAAACCTCAGGACCTCTTCTAGAATTCTGTCATTCGGAACAAAAAATAGGAGCGCACAGTGCTTTTTGCACAGGGATGTTCTTTACATGTTATTTATAATACCCACAACTGGAAAGCCAGGAAGTGACAAGTCGTATTGGAATGGTAGACTACGGTGTGTTGACGTTGCTCGGGAATTCTGATTTTGAAGAACTGTCATGGTATGATTAATGTTCATAACATAATTTTTAAGTAAAAGTATAGAACTC
>NW_007755668.1:0-1950 GCF_000696425.1 Galeopterus variegatus | reverse complement strand
GGGCATAAAAAATATGAACCATCAAAATCCGAGCTTTGCTTAGAGGAGATTTCTAAACTCACGGTAAATATTACTCATCTTTTCCTCACGCTGGAGATCGCCTAACTTAATGTGAGAATAAAAGCATAGGGTTGGGGTTTGGGTTAGGCCCGGCTGCTTAAATGATACACCCAAAACAGAAAAAGGAAAAGACAGTAAGCAGAAAGTGCTGGATCACCGAGAGGAAAAAAGGAGGAGGAAGGGCTGAGGAAAACAGCTTTGTCCACCAGTGCCAAATTTTCCTGGGGGACCCTTCTGTTCCTCGACCTCCCCAACCTTCACCATAAGCTACTAAAGGTCTTTCTGAAGAAAGATGGTCTCAGTTTAATTTTTGCCCAAGCATTCATACAATCAAAATTACCTGTCAGATGACTGAATAAACAGAATGTGGTATAGACATACAATCGAATATTATTCAGCCTTAAAAAAGAAGAAAATTCGATGTTTTGTAGTGGATTGAATTATGTCCTACCAAAACTCCTTGAGGCTTGAATTGTGTTCCCCAAGTTTTATGCATTAGAAACTTAGCCCCCACTGTTAAGAGGGTGGGAAATCCTATTATGGTAATTGAAAGGTGGGGCCTTGAAGAGGTCATTAGATTGTAGGACCGTGCAGTAGTGAATTGATTAAAAATAGTGGTCAGGGATGTGGGTTCTGAGGGCTTTAAAAGAAGTAGAGAGTCTGTCTCTCTCTCTCTCTCTGCTCTCCCTGCTTGCACCATCTTGCAATGTGAGACCCCTGGGTCACTGTCACTACCACCAGGTGGACACTGGGCTTCCCAGCCTCAGAAACTGTAAGCAATAAATTTCATTTTTCTTTATAAATTACCTAGTCTCAGGAATTCTGTTATAGCAACACAAAATGGACTAAGACATGCTGGAACATGAATAAACCTTGAGGACATTATGCTAAGTGAGATAAACCAGTCACGAAAAGTATGATTCCACTTACAGGAGGTAATTAGAGTAGTGGAAATCATAGACACAGAAAGCAGACTGGTGGTTACCAGGGGCAGGGTCGGGGGGGAAGGAAATGGGGAATTAGTGTTCAATGGGTACCGAGTTTCAGTTTGAAGATAAAGAGTTCTGTGGACAGATAGTGGTGATGTTCGCACAACAATGTGACTGTACTAAATGCCACTGAACTGTTCACTTAAAAAATGGTTAAGGTGGGCCGGCCCGGTGGCGCACTGGAGAGTGCACCACTTGGGAGCGCGGCGGCCCTCCCGCCGAGGGTTCGGATCCTATGTGGAGACCGGTTCCCGCTCACAGGCTGAGCGCAGTGCGGGCGCAACACCGAGGGTTGCGATCCCGTTACCCGTCAGTAAAAAAAAGACAAAAAGGAAAAAAAAATGGTTAAGGTGGTAAATTTTATGTTATGCATATGTGACCATAATTTAAATAGTAATAGTAAGAAGTTACCTGAACAGGCCAAAAAGTGCAGCAATGAAGAAATTGCTTTGCATGAAATAAACTGCCTCTAATGAACTAATACAAGGAAACGAAGAGGAATACTATTTACTGTGAAATGTTCTCACGTATTATGTTGATGTTATAGCATTTAGCAAAATCTCTGTAGGGAACATTTTATCAGGAAACTGAGGCTCAGAGGTGACTGGCTTGCCCATTCTTACAATGTGGGGGTGAGCCACGTGAGGAATTTGATGCCAAGTGTGTTGTGAAAAGCCCACTCTCTTCCACACTCCACTTTCTTTCAAGCTAGATTTCAACTCAGTCTGAAATACTAAGGATCATATATCCACACGTGGAAATATTTAAAAAAATGCAAACATTGCTCAGTGTGGAGAGAGAATGCAGAAAGAAATGACTCTTAACAAAATGAGAGAGATGCATAATCTGTGGTGGAATAAGAAAGTTCCTGTTACCTTCTGCAGATCATTTTGGGTTTCCT
>NW_007755667.1:3464-7420 GCF_000696425.1 Galeopterus variegatus | reverse complement strand
CTACTACAATCATCATCAATATCTGACTATTTTACTAACAGAAATTTCTACTGATTACTAGTTATCAAACAATAAAAGTGAATTAAACATTGACATTTAACTTAAGAAATTAACTTGAATTGGGCAGTAGCTTCCATTTGAATATTAAAAGTGTTATTTACTTCCCACTTTCCCTCCTTAATACACATATTATTTAGTCCATTTTAGCACATAAGGAAATTGATGCTAAGATAGATTCAGTCACTTACTTGATTCACACAGGGAACTAGGAGATAGATCTAAGGATTAAAGGCATGTTTTAGCATAATGTTTGTTTTGCTACATTATTTTTCAATATTATTTTTGCTCTTTGCTATTCCTTTTAGCTATTAAATCTTTCTTCTGTTCCTGGAATACAAAGAATTTATCACTGAAAATTTCTATATTTCTTTCTAACTTGAAAATTGTTTTGCATAAAGTCTACTGGAAAAAGAAAGCATGGTAATATTGATAGCATTAAATTTAATTGACAAAATATTAATGAAGATCATATAATATCTATATGCTGGAATGGAAATTTAGATCTACAGAAGCTGGCTTACAACTGACTTTTCTTTCTTTTTTTTTGCAGATAAATCATTTAGAAAGTCAGTTGGTGTCATATTCACTGTATATTAAAAAAAGAACCAGGCTCTGGGCAAAGAAGAATGTTCATCAAAATTGAAAATAAGATTCATGTCATTTTTCCTGTTATCCTTGGGGCCATCGTGCCTTACTGCAGTGTCTTCTGTCAGTTCTTCATTGTGTTCTTGAAAATGGGAGCGAGTGGTGGAGTGAGCCCAGGGTGGGGGCTCTGTTGGGAGATAAAAATAGACTTTGTGCATCTATCTACCAGTCAGAAATTTTCTAAAGTAGGTTAAAATAGCTTATGACCATGAATATTACATTAATATTCACGACATCCATGGGCGATAATTTGAAATATTGTTATCGTTATTTTTAGAGGGAGAAACCCAAGATGGAGGTTAAATAACCTGTGCATATGGCAAACAAGTCCTAACTGGAAACAATGCTCCCAGAGCAAAACTTAAGTCTGTTACTTTCTTAAAGTACAGGAAATCTCTCACCAAAGGCAGAATTCTAGCTCCATATGGGCCTCTTCAAGTCCCATAGGCTCCCATTGCAATGCGGGAAAGTGGTAAACAGGCTAGACTTTGTCTGACTCTTTGGATTTAAACACGGTCTCTACCTAGTTTGCTTCTTACCCAGTGCATGACTTTATGAGAGTTCTCTGAGCCTCAATAGCTACCCTACAATTCTGCTTCACTGTGTTGTTCTAACAATTGAATGAAAATGTATATACATGAAAATGCTAAGCCTAACAGTTTTGCTCATAACAGGTACTCCTGGAAACATTCAAGTCAGTTCATTACATCCACACATGCCTTTGGGAAACAAGATTGCAAGCCACAGTTAGAAGTCTATTCCTGCTTTTAATGATGCTCAGATTCAGTCTCTGAAAAGCATTCATTTAACAAGCCTGTTGTTCTCAGCCTGGTGTGCTTGAAGTACATTAAAAGCACCTGTTTGGCTCCCCCTTGAAAGTCAGGACAGGAACATGACTAACCCAGTAAATCGAGCAGACTCAGGATCTTCCTTCTCTGAAAAGCATTCATTTAACAAGCCTGTTGTTCTCAGCCTGGTGTGCTTGAAGTACATTGAAAGCACCTGTTTGGCTCCCCCTTGAAAGTCAGGACAAGAACATGACTAACCCAGTAAATCGAGCAGACTCAGGATCTTCCTTGGAATGGGCTTTACGTTTGTCTCCAGAAAGCAGATAGACCATACCTGTAAGTCTCAAATAGAACTACAGTCAGCAATGATCTTAAGGGGAAAGGAACGTGTAAAATAAATATCAGAGCATTTCTGTCAGAGGGATTACACAGACCCAGAAATTATAGTTTAAGAAGTTTTATTTACAGTATTCAACTATAGATTAAAAGTATAATTATTAACAATTTGTGAAATTTCTTCATATAAGATTAACATAATTAATATTCCTAAACTTTTTATTGTAAAAATCTAGGGTCCATCCTAGTAACCGTAAGATCCAAATGTAATTTTAGGATTATAAAGATCAAGAAATATATTTTAAGTATATTTTATCTATTACATATGTTTATTTATTCATTTTGTAAACTATGCTATTGATTCAAAATTATAACATAGAAAAACACCAATCCCTCTCCCACAAATATTATGTTTAATTTTATATGATGGACTTTAAAACAATAAATGCATATTCTTTTGCATTTTAGAATATTCAAAGTTTCTTTTAAAAGTTTTCCTACTTTACAAAACTATCAAATGCACATCTGCAAATCTTTCCTATAACAGTTTTTTCTTTTATATAAAGAAAAAATGCTGTAAAATATAACTACTATTAAGAATCTGCCTATACCCTTTCATGTTATTTTAAACAACAAGCACCATATAAAACCCAAAGGAACAAAAACAAACAAAAAAACACAAACAGAGAAACCTTTGTAACCAAATCCAGAAGGAAATATTTTCAGGCAGGGCAGATAGGAATATATCTCAATTTACAGTAAAAGTGTTTCTGTAAAGAATAGAGGTGCCTTTATTCATGTAGCACTCACCAAGAACTGCCTGTTGGTTTCTTGTTAAGTTTCACCTGATCATGTACGGAAGTATCTCACCTCAGAATTTATTTGTAATCTAAGTGCTATAAATACTGATTTAAAAACAATTTCAGAGCTGCATTTTTTTCAAGGATGTTTAGTTTGCAATTAACTCCTTGTTTTTGAAAATCAGAGTTTTCATGTTAAAAAATAAAAATAAAATTATTAGCACTAACAACGAAAACTGCTGTTATTAAATGTTCTGAAGATCTACTACACAGCATGGTGACTATAGTTAATAATAATGTATGTCTCAAAATAGCCAAAAAAAATGAATTTTAAATATTCTTACCACAAAGAAGTGATAAATATTCGAAGTGATGGATATGTTAATTAGCCTGATTTGATCATTTAACAATGTATGCATGTAAAAAAAAATCACATTGGACCTTATAATATATGTAGTTATTATTCATCAATTAACAATAAAACTTTTTAAAAAGGCTTAAGCCATTTCCAATATATCCATAGGTCAGATGGAAATAAGTCCTTGTCCTCCATAGTAAAAGCAAGAATATATATTTGAATTAAAAAGTTCAATTATCTCCACAAAGAATCAAAAGCCCTTACCATGTGTGAGATTTAGTAAGACTCTTGCAAATTACATATTTGCTGTTATTCTTGAATTAATTACTTGGGCGCTGATGACAAAATTTCTGGAGGGCATATGTCAATGATGAACAGTGTAGATGCGAAGAACATAAGACCAAATCCTATGTCAAGTATATTATATAGGGGTACTTCAAAAACATCATGGAAAGATTCAGATTATCTTTGAATTCTATTTTTCCATGAGATTTTTGAAGTACCCTTGTATACCTAGAATAATATTATTCTTATAAGGAAATTGAATGTTAATATGAAAACAAATGGTTGTCATATGTAGTGGCAATATAATAAGTTCTTTATTCATAAATTTATCTAAACCCTTTGAATCAATTTATATCTTCTAATTTTACCACCTTTTAGAATAAATAAGCACTGTACGTTTGCTAGCTTCTATGAAAATATAGTTATATCTTAGCTTATGGAGATCAGCATTCTAGAACCCCTCAGTAACCATGATAAACACTACCACTGACACACACACACACACACACACACACACACACACAGAGATGGCTTCACTGGCTTTGTGTAGATAGAACAGGTCCAGGATACATAACATAAAATTAGGGGGAAGGAGGAAAGAGTAATAAGAAGAGGAAGAAAAGGATGGAAGGAAGGAGGGAGGGGAAGAGAGGAAGGATAATAAATTGTGGCTTGCTATTATGT
>NW_007755667.1:1145-3168 GCF_000696425.1 Galeopterus variegatus | reverse complement strand
GCTTATGGAGATCAGCATTCTAGAACCCCTCAGTAACCATGATAAACACTACCACTGACACCCACACACACACACACACACACACACACACACAGATGGCTTCACTGGCTTTGTGTAGATAGAACAGGTCCAGGATACATAACATAAAATTAGGGGGAAGGAGGAAAGAGTAATAAGATGAGGAAGAAAATGATGGAAGGAAGGAGGGAGGGGAAGAGAGGAAGGATAATAAATTGTGGCTTGCTATTATGTGTCTGAGAAGGAAAGGAAGTCTATTAAAGGTTTGAAGTTTATTTAAAAAAAGAACAGAATTTTCACACAGAAGCTTATAAACACGGCAGAATACAAAGGCAAAAGAGAAAAAAAAAAGCCAAGAAAGGAAAATGAAGAGTAGTAGTTTGGACAGAATTAAAAGCTGTAGCAACCATGACGTTAACTATGTCTATAATATAGACATTGATGGCAGAGATCTTCCAGTGAACATAGGACAAGAAGGGTGAAGCAAATCTTGGGATTTCTCCCTCCCTGGGAACTTAACATGATCCATGCCTGTGGGTGTACCTTGGGGATGGAAAGAACAGACACCTCCATTTCAGGAACCACCAAACTGAGTCTCCCCATAATGAGGCAGATCAAGGGTAATTTGACTGTTCTTGAATGTGCTGGCTCTCCAGGAATCCAGAAAACAAAACATCTGAGAAATGGGAATTTCATCATCCTAAAGCATCCATTTTTACCCATTACAGCAAAGGATAAACCAATGTAAGGAGAGACAGAGTAGCTTTGGCTCAACTAACTGACATCCTTACTGAAAGGTCACTTTCAGGACCATGGGCACGCTGTCTAAGGATGGAAGAAGTTTCATTGTGAAACAGCTATGAAATTTACCTTTAAGAAGCAGTGTTATTGTTGGGAAATATATTTGCTGTCCTCTTGTTTTCTAATTACTTCAATTACTTCACTGGTACAATTTGTAAATTATGTTTTTAGTTGGAAACTTAAATACTACAGAACATGTTTTCGGAAAAATTGAATCCAGTGTTCATGACTTTCAATCACTAACTCATCTTAAAGATAATGTTCTGAATTTAGCTTAGGATGGCATTCTGTTCACACAAAAATGTTAATGAAATCTGGGTATTTATTCTAAAATGTCTTCTGTTGGAACTGTCCTTCCTGCCCGCTGTTACTGCCACACTCGAAAACAAGCACGCAGGTGATTAACTAAGCCTCCTAACTGCACTCTCCCTGGATGTCTGGGAGTCAGTCATTCCTCGCCCCTTTCTCTATTCAGTGACACTTTGAGGTAACCTATGAAGACGTATACACTTTTCATTTTGTTTCATTATGACTAGCCTCTCAGACAACCTCAAAGAGTGAGCTCTGTTAATAATGCAACCTGCATTATTCATCTTTAAATTCCCTTGACATTTTATAGATTTTAGTGTTTTTATTTTTCCTTCAAGTGGGTTCATGTAGGTCCACCATTTTTTAATTGATTTTGTTCTGTATTAAATATAAAAATGGATCAGTTTTTAGAGTAAAGGAGGTGAATTTGTTAAACGTGTTGAGACTCAAACTCTTTTTAAATTTTAGAAGAATTTATATCTACTGTTTTCTAAATACTAATGAATTCTCTAAACTCTTTACAAGTGCATACAGCACCTTAAATTCTGAAATTCAAAAAATTCATTGTTAAGCACAAAGCACTCAAAGAGATTTTTAAAATGTTCTTCTTGCAATATAGGCAATCTGTTGACATATAATCTTTCAATTTCCCTTTTCATTAATCCTTTTGTTAGATATTAGTTCAGAAAAATTTTGTTTCCTTAATCTAGCATTGCACAAATTAATGTGAAACTGATCATCCACAGAGGGAAACAAGTGATTTTTTTTCCCCCAAAGAAAGGTCCTTTGTTAAAATATTTTTGTAAATTGCTAGTTTAAACCAAGATAAAATGCTATTATTACAACAGGAGATAGGTCTCAGAAAGTTTAAAAAGCTAAATTCAATCTGTATGTT
>NW_007755667.1:0-246 GCF_000696425.1 Galeopterus variegatus | reverse complement strand
TATTATTACAACAGGAGATAGGTCTCAGAAAGTTTAAAAAGCTAAATTCAATCTGTATGTTCTGCAAGTTTGACGAGATGCTATAATTTATCAAATACCTGTAACATACCGTAAAACATTTATATCCACACACATCGATACAATCTCCATCCTTAACCAGAATCTCAAATAGAAACTCTTAAACCAGATCATCTAGTTAGAGGGTATAATTTTATTTAAAGAGGTCTAGATTTGCATGAGGAAGAT
>NW_007755666.1:6085-7420 GCF_000696425.1 Galeopterus variegatus | reverse complement strand
CCTAACAATTAACTTCAGTCTCCATTGCCTGGCCATCCCGTCCCGTCCTTCTGCAGCCCTCGCTCTAGCATCTCCAGCCCGACGGTTCTTCAGCCCCAGCGAGGACCCTGACCCTTCAGTGCTTGCGTATGTCCACTCTCGGGCCGTGATTGCATCCTCGCTTGCCTTCCGTGGCCTGTGGCTGCAGCCCGTCTGGCACGTGCCTAAGCGTGGTGGCCCTCTCCCCGCGGCCTGCTGGGGCATGTGGTCCCAACGGCACCCGGCTCCCCACCTCCTCCATGCCCTCACGGGGGCGGATGGCTGTCGCTGGGCTCTGCACAACCGCGTCGACTGGCTCTTGCTTTAGTTTCATAGCCACAGATCTTAATTTTACATTCATTGCCTCTCAGTGACCTCATGAAGCTTTTCTGACATCCTGCATTCTCCCCTGTCTCGTGTGACAGCTCCACACCGTCTTCGCTCCTGCAAATCTCTTACGTTCTTCTCCGGTGGCCGCCTATGCAGCTGGGACACGGGGACCCTTAAGTCGCACCCCCTCGTCTGCCAGCGCCTGGCACACTCCTCGCGAGTCACTGTGAGGCAGCAGCCCCGGTGCTTGCTCTGCATGCCTCTCACCCTCCGCAAGGCTTACGACCTTACTGTGACAGCTGCTCCCCCACTCGGTGACACGCTTCACACTGACCCTGCATTTCAGGGACTGACCGGACACCTTATGTCCCTGAGGCGCTCCGGGACAGGATCCTAGATTACCAGCTGTGAGGCCATGTGGTGGGCGCCTCTCTCAGGGGAATGTGCAAACTTCTCTGTGGACGTGGGTAGTTCACCGATACGTTGGGTCAGCAAGTGGGGGACGGGGACATAATTCCAGTGTTCAGTGGAGATTTAGCAGCAACACCTTATGTCATCACTGTTTATTTGGAGCTAATTAAGTTTCTCATCATCTTTAATAATAATCTTACTCTCCTCTTATTGGAATCCCGGACCCCCTTCTACTTTTTATAAAGTGAAATCCTCCCATTTGTGTAAGATCAGTCCCTTAACTTGGTGAGGATTCATGAACAAATCTATGGCCTATTATGTGTGTCCCAAATTTTCTTATTTTCCTTTTCCTTTTTCCTCGGTTTACTCATTTTATCATACAGTTCTTTTTTTACTCTCATGAAGTTAAATTTATCTATTGCTTCATAACTTATGTTTTGTTGTCTTGCTTAAGAAGACTTGTCCTCTCCAAAGCACGCTCTTCCACTCGTCCCTTTCACTCTTACTGATGGAACCCTACAGTGATCGGAGGATTGTTGTTGGCCCTGAGCATGTGTCCAAGGGAACCTTCTTCAG
>NW_007755666.1:0-290 GCF_000696425.1 Galeopterus variegatus | reverse complement strand
GGCACTTCCTGTGCTGGCTCAGTGGTCATCACTGGGATGGTTGTGCTTGTTGGGGGTGTGTGGCTGAGGCCCTCTGTCCCCACCCTTGGGACTGGTTGCAAGTGTTGGGGGGCATGGCTGAGGCCCCATCCCTCCCCCCTTTCTGACTTGGTAGCCCAGGGGACTAGGTGTAACAGGTGTTCTTTGGTGACATGAGACCTTTACTATTTAATATCAAACTTTGTCTCTGGGTTGTGGATACTTTGTTTTTTCTTTCAGTTCTGTGTTGGATTATTTGCTGTTCCCACCAC
>NW_007755665.1:5559-7420 GCF_000696425.1 Galeopterus variegatus | reverse complement strand
TTAATGATAGAGGTATGTGAACAGATTTCTATTATAAAGTGTTACTCACTTTAAAAAACAAACAAACAAACAAACAAATGAAGGTCCGAAACCCAGGAAATTTTGTAAGTCTAGAATGTTTAAGCAGATAGCAAAGGCTAGAACTGACATCTATCCAGTGTCTATGAAAGTTAGGTAAACTGAAGATGTCCAATCATTCAGAAGCTGAAAAAGTAGAAGTTTTGACACAAGCCATTATGGGAGCCTAATTCTGGAGCAGAGTTTTGTCTTTTAGACACTCAAACTTTTAGAAGGACATCTTTAGAACCTTGGGAACAATTTCAGTTAGAGGGAAAGTCTGAAGCACATAAATATATACTCATTCTGTCTATGCTATTCACTGAGAATACTAAAGGGATACCATCCTTACCATCAAAGTATTTACTCTCTCTTTTGTGAGATAGCCATATACTTAGAATGAAACAAGTACAATTGTGATAACTGACATGTGCTGCATGCACAGTATGTGCTAGGCATTATACTAAGCACTCTCTGATGGTAAGTTACAAATGTGAGGAGAATACACTAAGTGATAGAAGTTCAGAAAAGGAAGTGGGCATAGGACTTGGGCAGTAATGGTGTTCTTCATGAGGGTAATGCATGTTGGAAGATAATTCTCCATGAGTCTCATTCATTTTTCATGTCTTATGAACAGAAACACCGTTTGTATAGCTTTTGCTCTGGACTATCTTTATGAGAACATTTGTATATTGACTAGTTATAGAAGATAGAGATAGTGTATCTTTCCATCTAGAACAGAAGTCTGTCCAATATGATAAAGATAATGCTTCTTTGTGGGGCAATGTTTGGGCAGGTTTGTTTGCATCCATTATAAAATATTTGGGTCTTTTAATCTTGGGGTTCCTCATCCGTGACAAATCCTCTGCATATATAACAACCAACTAGATTGCTCCTTGCTGCCTCCATGGGACTTGGGAGCAAGGAGAATCAGTACAAACATAGAGCTCACGGTGGTTCCTGTACTATGAGTAAGAAAGTCTTTTGTCTCTGACCCAGGAGTCTCATGCCTTCTGCCAACATTCATAAGACTGTGGTATGTTAACTTGTTAGCTTTCAAGTAGGAAAAATTATCCGACCCTATAAAGTTCTTGACAATGGGTCTTAAAGAGGGATGAAACTTAGAAAATCAAAAAAGAGTGGGAAGGCATCTCAAACTAAAACAATACTATGTAAATTGGTTAGGGTTACAAGAACAGACCAGTTTGATTAAAGATTTAAGTATGGAGCTAATGGAAAGTGAGTATAGACAGAAAAGTTGAGCTTAGATTAAATGTTTTGGGACTTTGAGTGATAGGTAGTACGGAACGTAACCTAGGAAAATCTAAAGAGCCATGGTATGGATTGAATATTTGTGCCTTCCCCAACCCCTCAAATTATGTGTTCAAATCTTTACCTTCAATGTGATGGAAGGGTGGAACCCTTATGAATGGGATAAATGCCCTTATGAAAGAGACCTCAAAGAGCTCTCTTGCTCTGCTCTCTGCAGTGTGAGGCCACAATGAGAAGTCACCTATTTGCTACCTGGGAGAGGGTCCTTACCAGAACTGGATCATGCTGCACTTTGATCTTGGACTTCTGAACTCCAGAACAGTGAGAAATAAATTTCTGTTAGTCATAAGCCATCCAGTGTATGGTAGTTTCTTATAGCAGTCCAAACTAACTAAGACAGCCATCAAACGTTTTAGAGCGAGGGATTTTCTCCTTTGCTATGTTTATACATTCTTAACGTGCCTCATCTGGTACCCTGACTCTACCTCTCAGCTTTAGGCAGATAATATGGAGAATCTATCTGTATATACAA
>NW_007755665.1:0-291 GCF_000696425.1 Galeopterus variegatus | reverse complement strand
TGAAGAAGCCAAACATAAAAGGCCACACATTACATACTTCCATATACATGAAATGTCCAGTATCGGCATATCAATAGAGACAGACAGTATATCAGTAGTTGCTTGAGTCTGGGAGTGGCAGGGAATGGAAAATGATGGCTAATTGGTTTGGAACATTTTTTGAGGTGATGTAAATATTCTGGAATTAGATAGTTGTGATGGTTGCACAACTCTATGAATACACTAGAAACTACTGAATTGAGCACTTTAAAAGGGTGAATTTTATGGTATATAAATCATATCGCAATATAG
>NW_007755664.1:6350-7421 GCF_000696425.1 Galeopterus variegatus | reverse complement strand
TTATTGTAAGACTGATTGTGTGGTGGTGAACTTCCATAGATTTTGTTTGTCTGGGAAATACACTATTTCTTCTTCATGTCTGAAGCTTAGCCTTGCTGGGTACATATTCTTGGCTGGTAGTTTTTTTTTTTTCTTTTGGTATTTTGAATATGTCATCCCATTCTCTTCTGGCCTGTAGAGTTTCTGTAGAGAAGTCTGCTGTTAGTCTGACGGGGACTCCCTTATATGTTACTTGATGCTTTTTTCTTGCTGGTTTTAGGATGCTTTCTTTGTCTTTGAGTTCTGTCGGTTTGACTATAATGTGCCTCAGGGAGAACCTTTTTGTATTGAATCTGTTTGGGGATTTTTGAGACTCCTGAATCTGAAGGTCTGTGTCTCTCCCTATACCTGGGAAGTTTTATGTTATTATTTGGTTGAATATGTTCTCAATGCCATTTCTTTTCTCCTCCTCTTCAAGAACACCCGTGATTTGGATGCTGGTGTGCTTAAGGTTTCCTGATATCTCTCTTAGATTTTCTTCATTTTTTAAAATTCTTTTTTCTTTTTTTGGTTCACCTGAGTTATTTCAAAGAGACTGTCTTCAAGATCAGAAATCCTTTCTTCTGCTTGCTCTAGCCTGCTGCATAAGCTCTCAGTTGTGTTTTTTATTTCTCTGAATGACTCCTTCAGTTCCATGAGTTCTGTGATGTACTTTTTTAAAGTACTAATCTCTTTGTAAATTTCTCCCATCATATCCTGGATAGTTTTCTTGGATCATTGTGTTACCTAACTGTGTTTTTTTGTGTCTCACTGAGTTTCCTTAAGATTTTTACTTGGAATTCCTTTTCAGTCATTTCAAGTGTGTCTTGCTTTATGGATTCTGGTACTTGAGTTATTGTATTCCTGTGGTGGACTCATTTTCTTTTTCTTTTTTTCATATTTCTAGTATCTCTTCCTTGATGTCTGGTCATCTGATAGAGCAGTTTCCTTCTTCTATTACTCTTGTTCCCTGGATTCCACTGGTGACCCTCCTTGTGTCAGTGCAACCAAAGGGTTGGTGGTCTGCCTACACAATGGCAGGGGTGGCTGTGG
>NW_007755664.1:0-759 GCF_000696425.1 Galeopterus variegatus | reverse complement strand
ATGGTTCTTCCTCCTTAAAATCCACAGAAGGCTGGGTCTAAAAATAATAGCAGCTGAGTCTTGTATATTAAAATCTCTTTATTTTATTCATCTGTGATACTGAATGATGGGCTTTCCAATTTTTATTGTACTTTAATACACATGAAAAAGCAAAATGTACTGCACTGATAGTGAAAAAATGTTGAAAATAAGAAACCTGATAGCAAGTTTTGAGAAGATACCCTGCTGGACTTAATTATGTAGCATTATTCTAATAATTTGTCAAGCAATCTGTTACAGGGCAGGGCACTTACTTGCATTTTGATGCATCTATGAAAGAAGCTTTATAATTTGAATGATACGCTTTTAATACCTCATATCTCTTAGTTAATTTGGAATCTGAATATATTATAAAACTTTCTTTGAGCTAATTTCAATTTCAGATTGCTTACAAAGGACTGATCTCTTAATCTCTAAAAAAAATTAAGAGCTTGGAGAAAACNCAAGGCCCATGGCACCCCCCTCATTCTGGCAGGGGAGCCCAGGGGGCTTCTGGCAGCATCTCGGCCATGGCTAGGCTGGATGTGCACTTGTGGGGAGGGGGGGGTCTGTGACTGAGGCCTTGGAACCCAGGTTTCCTCTGGTGACAGTCTGGTGGTTGTTGCTATGCTAGATGCAAAGTTTGGGGGAGTATGGCTGAGGCCCTTGCCCACCCCCCTGGCTCAGGAGCCTGGGGCACTTCTTGCGGTGGCCTGGTGGTCATCTCTGGGCTGGATGCAG
>NW_007755663.1:6119-7421 GCF_000696425.1 Galeopterus variegatus | reverse complement strand
TAAACATTAGCTTAGTCTGGAAATGAAGCTCCAATTTTCACATGCAGGGTAGGTGAATTTCAGATGCAAGAGATAGCACAGAGCTCAGAGACAGAGAAGTACAAGGGCACATAAAATAGTTCCTGGTCACAGAGGATGGGCTTTGTAAAGGGAAGCAAATCTTCACTAGGTCAGGGTAGAGCTCAGACATTAGTATTTTTCAAAAGCTCCACAAATGACTGATATTTTTCAAAGGCTGGAAATCATCACCAAACTTACCAATTATTCATTGTGGAGAGAAAGATGAGAAAAAGAATGAGGAAAATATGGCACATAAGATTAAATGTACTTTTATTCCCCAGTTAACATTTAATAAGCATTTCAGGCTGCTCCAAAATTAAAATTTATATACACCTTATAAATCTGATAAGAAATGAAATTCATGTCAGTGGCATCGCTTAAGTTCAAACTCTCCTAATGCTGCTAAATTAAAATGTGAGTTAATGCAAACTCTGGGCAAGTTAACCATCTTGAGCTTCAATTTTCTCATCTGTAATGAGAAGGATACAACAGATGACCCTTAAGAAACTGCTTTTGACTCTGATGTGGCATAATTCCACATGTGACAATTTTAGAAACAAGGATTTGTGATGAGCATGAGAATTCTTTTACTGCCCACAACCTCTAGGAGGCATCAAAAACCCCTTAGTAAAATTATTCTGTGGTAATTTTTTTTTTACTGACTATGTCTAATTCATTGGACATCTGACATCAAGAAAACAGATGCTGAGTCAAAAGAATCTAGCATTTTGTTCTGTGCTGTGGGTAACTGATGAGATCACTTGTATTCTTTTTAGCACAGCGGTAGCAAAGTCACTACCACGTGTACCCATATGCATCACCCTAGACTGCAAGACTGTAGTAAAATAACATTTACTAATTCGTTTGGTCAGTAAACTTTGAAAAGCTTGGAAGCTTGGGGGTTTCAGATGCAGATGATTTTGCAGATGCAGCACTGTTAACACCAATTTTTTTTGGTAAGTACTTTTATAAGAGTACCTTCTTTGGGGCAAAGTCCTGCAGAATTGCAGGGATGCTGGTTGACCACAATCAAGCTAAGGCATTCAGCATACGAATGATTAACCACAGATGAATTAGCCTTTTGTTTCTTTTCTGACATTTCAGAACCCTTTCTGACGTTTCAACTATCTGATGTCTGGCCATGACATGATAACACAGTAGACTGTTTAAAATCACTGTTTACGGGCCGGCCTGGTGGCGCACTGCTACAGTGCGCCGCTTGGGAGCGCGGCGGCGCTCCCG
>NW_007755663.1:1165-3249 GCF_000696425.1 Galeopterus variegatus | reverse complement strand
TGGGATCCAGACCTGCCACCCCCCCCCCAACGAGGCACACCACCAGCGCCAAGGAGCATGCCAAAAACATCACCTTCATGTGGGTGGCCCACCACAGCCACCACAGTAATCACGGCTGCCACGAAAGTGGCCAGATGTCACAACCACCATGCAGATGGTCCGCCAGCCACTGGAGTGCATTGACACAAGGAGAGTCACCAGCGGAGTCCAAAGAAAAGAACAGGATGGCTCTCTCCACAAAGCCCATTCCAGAGTGACAGAAGAAGCATATGCTCTATGATAATATTGGGGGACCTGAACACACCTTTCAACACTGGACAGATCATCTAGGCAACAAATCAACAGAATAAACATTACTCTTTCAGAGGGAAAGAAGAAATCTAGGGTTATCGGTGGTGGGAGGAGGGAGGGAGAGGGGAATGGGGAGAGACTGGACAAGGGGCATAAAGAATAAGCACAATTTGTAACAATATACATACTAGTAATATTGATTTGATCAACATATGTCAAAACTGAATCCCCAAAATATGTATAATCAATTATGATTCAATAAAAATAAATAAATAAAATAAATTTATAAATTAAAAATAGAATTACCATATGATCCAGCAATTCCACTTCTGGATATACAAAAGAATTGAAAGCAGAGTCTCACAGATATTTGCACACCCATGTTCATGGCAGCATTATCCACAAAAGTCAGGGGGTGGGGAAAGCCCAGGTTTCTGGATGAACAGAATGTGGTACTTACACACAGTGGAAAATTATTCAGCTTAAAAAGGAAGGAAATTCCAATGCATGCTACAACACAGATGAACCCTGACGACATTATACTAAGTGAAATAAGCCAGTCACAGAAAGACATACACTGTATGATTCCACTTACAGAAGGTACACAGACTAGTTAAATTCTTAGGAGCTGGGGGGAGGATGGAATAGGGTTATCATTCACGAGGTACAAAGTTTCAGTTCTGCCAGATAAAAAGCATTCTGGAGATGGAAGGTGGTGATGTCTGCACAACAATGTGAATGTGCTTACTATCACTGAACTGTACACTTAAAAGTGGTTAAGATGGTAAATGTTATATGTATTTTACCACAATCAAAAACATTTTTTTAAAAAGAGAGAGAAAAAAGGGAGGAAATTATTCTTTTCTGACTCTAATCACTGCTGATGGCCTGATGATGCCTGCAGGGGTAGCTACCACCTGGGAAATGAGAGAGGAGCAGCCCAAGAGTACAAGCATCACATCAGACCAAAAAGCACACCGTCCCCTCCTGCTTCACCAGGATGAACTCCTGCATGGGACTCCGGTGCATTGAAAATAGAATTTCCATTCATTTTAGCCAGTCCCTGAATCCCCAAACTGATATTGAGTTACATTAAAACAGTCCTAAGTCTCACTAAATTGGCCACAATTACTGTAATAATGTGAGCAAGAGTAACATATCAAGACAATTTCCTCTCGTTGATGACTCTATTTGCCAGCTCTCATTAAATTATTTTGTGACTCTCCTGTGCCTTGCATCTCAGACAATGGTCACAGACAAAATCTACATTAATGTTCATGGGAATAAACCTTTATTTAAAACAGAGAGAGAGAGAGAACGAGAGAGAATGAGAGAGAAAGAGAATGAGAGAGAATAAGAGAGAACAAGAGAGAATAAGAGAATGAGAGAGAGCGAGAGAGAATGAGAGAATGAGAGGGAATGAGGGAATGAGAGAATGAGAGAATGAGAGGGAATGAGAGAATGAGAGAGAATGAGAGGGAATGAGAGGGAATGAGAGAATGAGAGGAAATGGGAACAGGAAAACCAAATGAATTCATAAAAACATGTTTGTTTGTTTGTTTTTTCCTTTTTTGTCTTTTTTCGTGACCGGCAACAGATCGCAACCCTCAGTGTCGCACCGGACCGGACCGGGACCGGCAACAGGATCGCAACCCTCAGTGTTGCGCCCGCACCTCGCTCAGCCAGTGAGCAGCTGGTCTGTATGTGGGATCCGAACCCTTGTTGGGAGCACCGCCGCGCTCCCAAGCGGCGCACTGTAGCAGTGCGCCACTGGGCCAGCCCCCATAAAAACA
>NW_007755663.1:0-725 GCF_000696425.1 Galeopterus variegatus | reverse complement strand
TTTTTCCTTTTTTGTCTTTTTTCGTGACCGGCAACAGATCGCAACCCTCAGTGTCGCACCGGACCGGACCGGGACCGGCAACAGGATCGCAACCCTCAGTGTTGCGCCCGCACC
Source organism: Galeopterus variegatus (assembly GCF_000696425.1). Taxonomy (NCBI): domain Eukaryota; kingdom Metazoa; phylum Chordata; class Mammalia; order Dermoptera; family Cynocephalidae; genus Galeopterus; species Galeopterus variegatus. Next base: position 611 of record NW_007755663.1, on the reverse strand, counting down.
TCGCTCAGCCAGTGAGCAGCTGGTCTGTATGTGGGATCCGAACCCTTGTTGGGAGCACCGCCGCGCTCCCAAGCGGCGCACTGTAGCAGTGCGCCACTGGGCCAGCCCCCATAAAAACATGTTTGGGAACATGACACATAAGCATATAACTGCTATAAACTACATGTGCCGTCCATATAACTATGAAGATGACCCACACAGTGGTTTTCATCTTGTAGGGCTCATCATTAACAAGGCAAGCAAGGTCAAATTTGTCCACATGTTCAGACACCTTGTAGCCTTCAAGTCGGGGTATTAAATGAAATGTCTTACAAAGATGAATTCTCCTAAGCCAAATGAGCACATCTCTAGGTATGACTGCATATCGAAATTAAGTGACTTTGCCAAAACTCTCTCACACTGAGCCATCAGAAACTTCTTAGGTCAGTTCAGCTCAATTCAGCACATGAACCTGCACAGCTTAACACAGAGGGAAGGTGCGATTTCCATACTCAAACCGTATGTTTCAGCCATCAAACTGCTGAGTTACAAACCACCTTAAAATTTAGTGGCTTAAGGGCCGGCCCGTGGCTCACTCGGGAGAGTGCGGTGCTGATAACACCAAGGCCCCG
>NW_007755662.1:6884-7422 GCF_000696425.1 Galeopterus variegatus | reverse complement strand
AGCTAATAATATTGTATTGTATATTTCAAGATAGCTTAAACAGAGGATCTTGAATTTATAACCACAAAGACATGATAAATGTTTAGGCAATAGATATGCTGACTATTCTGATTAGATCATTATACAATGCACACATGTATTGAAACAATAAGCTACACCCCATAAACATGTACAATGAAAAAAAATACATTAAAATAAAATAAAAAAAGAAAATCTAAACCAACTAGCAAATAAACAAAAAAACAAATACATGATCAATGGACACATTTCATTGAGCAGTACAGATACCAGATTAGGGAGCACTGAATTCATGAGGTTATATAAGATATGTAAGTTATATAAGGTAGAGCCATCCTAAAACATTTAGTATTTTAGGGTTAACTTGTCAACTGTAACAAAAAGTATATAAATACAGAGTCCCTGTCTGTTCAAAGTTAATTTAAATTTAACTATAACTTTACTGAATAAATTGTTGCTTACTGATAAAGAATTGAAAAATTTAGCAAATGGAGTGTCACTTGCTTCATTTTGGAAAAAA
>NW_007755662.1:0-1725 GCF_000696425.1 Galeopterus variegatus | reverse complement strand
ATGACTTGTATTTTTTTAGGAAAAAAATGGATAAATACATTTATGCTTTAAAGATATCTTTATTGAGACATAATTCACATAACATTAAATTCACTCATTTAAAGTGTGCAATTGATTGGTTTTTAGTGTATTCACAGAATTGTACAACCACCACAATCTAAACTTAGAACACTTTAATACATTCACTTTTATATAAATATTAATCATGCACACATCTATATTTAGTTATTATTGAATTAAAAAAATAAATCTATGGTCATCTTAGGGGAATTAAGAGTGCTAACTGAAGGAGCTTAGCCTCCGGCCACTTCTCTGTTCATTGCGCCAGAGAGCAGTCAAGTGAGCTGTCCAGAGGCAGAGGAGTAAGTGAGCTGCAATTCCCTGCTGTGACCCTGATCCTGCCCTTGAGTGAACTGAATCCTTCAGGGCAGGTTTGGCCAGTAGCTGTGCCTTGCCCGCCTGAGTCAGTGGTGCTGATGGCTTCTTAATGTTGATTCTAGTCTGGTTGCAACTGCCAACGTATTTTTGAGGCAGCCACAGAACATCAGATAGTGATTTTACTTCTCACTAACCTGGATTAGGTTAAAACTGGATGTCTATAGTGAAGGTGTATCCCCATTTCTTTTTCTATATTTCAAATCCTAAGTTCCTTGATCCACTTCTCACTTCCAAACATGGTTTGTTCTTCTGGTCTCCCTCTTCCCACAGTTCTCACCCTTTTCTTTGACTCTTTAGGAAATCTGATTGTCACTCTTGGAAGGGTATTTGGGATAACTGTTTTTTGATGAACTGTTAGCATTTTAGTGGCTAGACATTCAGCCAATTTTTTTAAATGCAAATAACACATTCTTTTCCAAGGGCATCACTCCAAAGTGTTCCAGCACAACCACAGCCCCATGTGGAACCCTTCATGGATTAAAACAATAAATGTGTTCATCTGGGAAGAGGGAAGAAAATGAGAATGTTATTTTATTGGAAAACCCAAATGATTTAAAAATAAATACAGAGAAAATATAGCTCCCTAATGTAAACTTCACTGTGAAAAGACAAACATCATAAAAATGTGGTCTCTGTTTCAGGTGTTCTGGAAGCAAACTCACTTTCAGGGTTTGGGGAGCTAGTCCAAGCATTGACAGAATTAAGGGATAAATCTTGTTTGAAGGCCTATGTAGCACCTTCCTTCCTTTCTCAAATAATCTTTTCTATCTTGCAGAAGTTTCAAGGCTATAATTTTGGTTCTGATAAATAGTTAAACAGTGGTTTCACTAACATATATTTAAACAATTCAAAAATTGAAAACATTAGACAAAAACCATACTGGTTTACTTTTTCATTGTCTATAAGGAAACTGATAATGTCAACAAATTGTCTGTGTAAATAATTTTGATAATAAACTCACAACCTAAACAGAGTTCTTCAAGATTTTTTTTTAGTGCTCACCATGTGCCAGCACTGGGCCAGGAACACCATGGGCCCCATACTCACAGGGTGTACATTCTAGAGCAGACAATTAGTGAGCAGCTATAATATAGCCTAAGAATGCTATGCTGTTTAGAGTGTGATTCTACAGGAGTTCGTGGCAGAGGTACTGCCTGAGGAAGTAACAAGCTCACCGCAAATGGAAGTCACAGGGTTTTTAGAAGTAAAATGATTTTAGCTTCACTGCTTAATACATGGATCGACAGACACCAATGTAAAATACAAACCTACCCCTCCGTTCCACTC
>NW_007755661.1:6917-7422 GCF_000696425.1 Galeopterus variegatus | reverse complement strand
AAAAAAAAAAAGTGTTGTGGTAAGTTATCTTTGGTATTTCCTTTCCTTTGTATGGAAAAACCAATATGATTCATTCTCTGATTTATTCACTTTATGTGTATTCACTTAGCATAAGAAGTGTTCTACCATGAAAAAAGAAGCATGTTTTTCTTCAGTTATTCATTTGGTAGGGAGAATTAAATAATTAGAAAAGTATGAACCAACCACATTATAAAAACCAGTTATATGCGTGTGGTAGCTATTATACTTATGCCACCAACAATCCTTTTCAATTTTCTTCTACTTGTAATTCTTTGAAAAACTTATCTCAAGACACTGTGGAGCAACAGTGGATTTTTCAGTTTGGTGCCCCATTCTTTGGGCACATTTCTCAAACTAGGTCAGTCTTAATATTCCTGGAATATTTTTTCAGAAGAGTTGGTAAGTCAAGTAGGACCCAACAGAATCTTTTGCAGAGTTAAAAAACAGCGTCAGAAGAAATATTTTGTGTGTGTGTGTGTGTGTG
>NW_007755661.1:0-1390 GCF_000696425.1 Galeopterus variegatus | reverse complement strand
TTTCTATTATTATGAATGTATGGTACTTACTTTATGCCAGGCACTATTCTAAAGTTTAATGTATATTAACTAACTAAATCCTCACAAAAAGGCCAAGGGAGAAAAATATTTCAAGAGGAAAGAAGTGGACAAGAAATTGACCATTGAATTTTATGTGATAGAACCTGCGGTAACTACAACAAATATGGTTTCAGAGAAAATTGGCTAAGATCACTTTGGGAATATATTTGTTTAATTCTAACTGTAATCCACACCATTAGAGGGTCACTTTTCCTTCAGTGAGCGTTGTCCTATATAGAGTATGTCTCAACTGCAGGAATAATCTTACTACCCAGTAGAAAATAAATTCAATGCTCTGATGACTGAAAGGTATTGTTAAGCCATATGATTGACCATCCTTGAATCTTGCTTATGACAGATATTAAAATTTAACCTACTCAACTCCAATTCTAGAGGCTCTGAAGTGTGTGTATATATATATGTGTGTGTGTGCATGTGTGCATGTATGTATGCGTATTTCCCATATTATCTTAAAACTTGCACTTTGTATAGGATCCAACTTATGAAGTTAACACATTCACTTACAAATTATAAATTTATAAATTAGCTGGAATCTGTTTTCAACAACTTCTGCTGTTTTCTGCTAACAAAGGAGGTCATGGAGGCTGTGATGGGTTGATTACAAAATGGCGCCCATTCTTTACGCTTCCCTATAACAAACGTGGAGTTTATTCCCCCGTTTCTTAAATCAATTTCGGTCTTGTCGCTTTCCTTGGTCAGTAGAATGCTTCAGGAAGAATGATTGCCAGTTCCAAACCTAGGCCTCAAGAGACAATACTTCTGCCCTCTCTCTCGGACCCTTAAGATCACCATGAGGATATACCCGGGCTAGCCGGCTGGAACATGAGACTGATGGTGAGAACTAGTCATCCCAGCAGAACCCACCCCAGGTAAACCAGCTCCCAACATCCAACTACTGCTACACATGAGAGTCCAGCCAAGACCAGTCAAGATGGGTAGAACTGCCCAGATACCCCATAAACCCTTGAGCAATAATGAATGATTGTTACTTTAAGCCACTGAATTTTGGGATGGTTTGTAACACCGCACTACTGTGTAAGTAGATAACTTTAGCGAGCTTTTAGATTCTGTGGCAGCAGTTAAGAGAAAGCCTGACATTGGGTCCCTAACTTCATGTGTGTTCAGAGGAAAGAAATAAGATATTCTTCTTTCTGGTAGGGCAGGGTGGGTTAAATAGTGTCCTCCCAACATTTATATACACCCAAAACCTCAGAATGTGAAATTCTTTGGAAATAGGGTCTCTGAAGATGTGATTAAGGTAAGAATACCTTTGAAATCATACTGAATTAGGATGAACCCTAAATCCAAT
>NW_007755660.1:6241-7422 GCF_000696425.1 Galeopterus variegatus | reverse complement strand
TTTCAAGACAGTTCTTATATTTTAGAGATGAATACACAAATATCTGCAAATGAAATAATTTTATGTTTTGAGTTTGCTTTAAAATTAATACAATTGGAAAGACTCCGTGAGGGACTATAAGAGACATTTTTGCCCATGTACTTATGATTATTGAAGCTGAATATTGTCCATGAAGGGTCCTTACAATATTATCTCTTATTTTATGTTTGTTTAGAATAACCCATAAGAAAGAGTTTTAAAAATACTGTTACATTAAGATAAAATTGTGCAGAACAAGGACATCATAAATGGAAGTTAAGAGAGAAAAAGCAACATTTTATGACTATAACATCAAGCTCTTAAATGAAAGTGGATATCAAATCAAAGGTCACTTAGACACTATGGATATATTTATAAATCATGCACAATTTTATATAACACGCCAACATGAAGAATACACCAGAAATAAAATTGTTTACATTTATCTAAACATGTTGAAATATTTTGAAGAAAACATTAAAATGTACAAGACTATAAATTTTTCAAATTTATCTTGAGAGTAACGTGAGCTCAAGTTAGTTCAAACACTCGATTACATAAAAATCATTTTTAAAAATGCAGATTTACATTTCTGCCAACGGGTATTCCATTCAATGGGTCTGAGCTTAGCGTTTAGAAATCTATCCCTTTAAGAAACTTCCAAGTAAACTCGGAAGTTAGTGTTCTTTTGATAAAACTGGAAAATGCTGCTTCTCTAAGCACCTGCATTGCCCTCTGAAACTACCTGTTGCAGCAAATAGGATCTTTGCCCCAAGCCTAGAAAACCACCCAACTTTGCAGCTGTCCCAGTCCTGGTACCTACTTCCCTTAGCCCTCAATACCCTGGTACCCATCCACAGAGAACTAAAATGTCGGGTCTGCCGGCGGCCAACCCATACAGCACTAGCCTCGTTCCTGCTGGTGAGCGAACGAGTGGCCCGGATTCCTCTTTCCCTCCAGTCCTCTTTGGAAGGGGACAGGGGAAGAGAGCCGTGAAGAGAGGTGAGCACACCGCCAGCCCCAAACCAGCCCAGTTAAAGGACACTCAGACGCGGCGGGGGTTCTGTCAAGGCAGTTCCGTTTATTAGCACACAAGCATTTGTTTTTAAAGGCAAATGGGAAAGGCAGGTTTTTTACATGCTCCAATCAGCTTAAGGGTTCTG
>NW_007755660.1:0-874 GCF_000696425.1 Galeopterus variegatus | reverse complement strand
ATATGAGGCTATATCATAAAGATCGGAGCATAATTATCAACACAGTAATGCTCATTAGCTCCTAGCTTCCTTCCTCCTCCTAAACTATGTTTCACTAACTGGGTCAATTTGCATGATTTAGTACTACTAAGAGTTTGGATAATACTAGAGTGTTATTTTTTTTTTCAAAGGTTAAAAGACAAGTTTACTGAAATTAGGTAAAACTTGCATTCTAGTCTTCTTTTAGCTAGAATTTATGATCTTGTACAAATTATCTCACTTCTGTCAGTGGTTACCTTCAACTCTTGAGTAAGAATATTAGATAAGAAATCTTTTAACTTTTCAGGTACAGCATGTCATGACATCCTCGCAGGTATTATCCATTAAGAAACACATGTGGCCTTTTGTAGGCCAAAGATATTGTCAAAGCAATTATCTTGTTTGTGGGTTCAGTGCATTTTATTCTTGAATAAAGTACACCAAAGAAAATGATGAGCATCCCTGGGTGCAGAAGTGGGTGGATTTTCTGTGAGTCCAAGGAAGCTCAAACTTTCAGATCCCTCCATTGTGTGGGCCCCACCCAATTGACTAGGCATCTTGGATACTTGCACAGTCAATAGTGTAAATTTTTTAATTCATTGTGTGTGTGGTATTTTCCCCTTAATTTTAGATACATATTAACATTTGTACCTAGTTTTTCACTTGTAATTTTTTTATTATTTTTTCTGAAAAGAGACACCTGATTTTAAAAGATATAGGCACACCAAAATTGGATCTGCTCTGTCTGGTTAGGTTCTTGCCAAGTTGGCTTTCTTTCTTGAAATGTAACATAGTAGTACAAATAAACAGAGAAGGTAAAACCCCTGACCTGCCAAAATGTATGTTAATATTTAAA
>NW_007755659.1:6739-7423 GCF_000696425.1 Galeopterus variegatus | reverse complement strand
GGCAGCCCCCCGGCTGTCGTCAGAGGCCTTGAGCTACCTCCTCAATGTCCTTAATATCATCCTTATCTAAATGTGCCATCGCACAAAAAAGATGGAGAACAGAGTTTCTGTTGGGGATGATGAAAAAGTTCTGGGAATAGTGGTGACAGTGACACAACACTGTGAGTGTGCACCAGATTGTACACTTAAAAATGGCTTAAGTGGTCGATTTTATGTTAGGTATATTTTACCACAATAAAAATAAAAATAAAAAAAGATTGGGAGGCACGGGTTCCATGGAGGTTAGGAATGAATGAGGGGCCATCGACTGCAGGGACAGATGAGAGTTGAGGGGACAGAGGATTGAGGAAGACATGTGTGTGTGTTTGGGGCGGGGGAGGTTGCAGTCCTCCGGGCCCTCCCCCAGCCATCCGCAAATCCGAACCCTGTCTCCGAAGCTCTGTGCTGAGTCCGACTCCTCCCCAAAGCTTTCCCTGTTCTCCCGGGGCTTTAGAGCCCACAGAATCCCACTGAGCACTTCCCTGCTCTGCCTCACGGACATAAACATCTCACCTCCAGCCAGATCTTATTTCCTATGGACAGCTGGTGCATTCTATACATCTCTGCATTGTTCATTGGGACGGGGGCACACGGGGCACATGCTGGTGCTCTGTACCCATTAGCTACTGTAAATCTTTTTTTTTT
>NW_007755659.1:2911-5696 GCF_000696425.1 Galeopterus variegatus | reverse complement strand
AATTAATAAAACACTTCTTTTCTGTATATGGAAATAGTAAATGTGTGCTTCATTTCTCAAGGCATTTTTATGTACTGGTATGTGGTTCTAAAAATGTTTGATGCCTTGCCAAGATAATCATAACCTGGGATGGCTCAGACCTGGGGTGCCATGGGAGGTATATATTGATTTCAGTGACACCACCATCGTTTGAGTCTAGAAACCTCCTTGGGAGCAGCCTTTGGAATCCCAGTCTTTCGTTGCAGACACACTGTTTTTGAGCATGTCTTCTGTTTTGATTACCACCAGGCTTGACACTAAATGACTTTCAACTATTTGCAAACAAGCTCAAAAATAAGAACAAAGATATGCCTTGTAGAGAATCTTTAAGAGAATATGCAGTCCCGGGAATGTCTGGCACATGGCAGGTCCCACCAAATATGCTGCAGGGTCTAAAAGATGTTCTTACACAAGAATTTCAGAATGTTTAGAGAAAGGAAAACATTGGTATAACCAACATAAACATTGTTTTCATGTATTTGATTTTTCAATCTGTGAGATGACTTTTTTAGCTAGAATCACAAGCTCAGTGTCTAAGAAACCAGGTACAACTTCAGGGAGAGAAACTGAGAGGGGTTTTATGACAATGGGGAGTGGTGAGGCCTCTGATCCCTTAGTTTTAAGAGGCCAACTTCTGCTGAGCTCCAGCCACTAGTTGCCAAGTACTCTAATTTTTCACAAGAGAAGCTGGAACTCCAGATTTTATGTGAAATTTCCAGATATTTAAAATACTTGGGGGGAGAAGGGGAGGGGGCAAAAAAATGGCTCCTGTTTTGTGGCAGCACCTACCACAGTAACCTGGAATCATCTGCTCGTTCTTGCCCATGAAACTGAAAAGCTCACCTGCACTCAAGCCCCATTGGCCTTACAGTGCAACCGGCTTCCTACCCAACGTCCCCCCTCACCCACGTCCAGCCCTCATTTCCTCTGCCTCCTCTGGGACTTCGTTTTTGTGATTCATCACTGCAATCTGAATTCTGCCCCAACTGCCCTCGACACCACTGTCACCAAGACTGCAATGATTGCCTTGTTGCAAAATCCAAAGGATTTGGAAGTCCTTAGCTTATGTGATCTCTCTACAGCCTTCAGCTGCTTGCTCCATCCTGAAACACTGTCTGTCCCCAGCTCCTTTGCCACCTCTTCTCCTGTCTGCTTGCAGGCACCCCCTTTCTCCCAGTCTTCTTTACAGGCTTCTCTCTGTGCCATCTCCCAATGTTGGCGTCCCAGGAGGCTCTGTCCCAGCCCTCTCTTTTCTCCTTCCACACTCACTTTTTTGAAGAGAGCATCCACGATCCCATAGCTTTAGACACATACGTTGACGGTTCTGACCTGTGTCCAGCCCAGCCCTCTCCTGAGCTCTGCAGCCATCCAGCGTACTTCCTACCAACTCAGCCGTCCCAAGACTGCACCTCCTCCTGTGTCACGCCTCTTGAAATGCCACTGTTAGTAGTCAGTTACTCAAGAAGAAACTGGGTAGACCTCATAGATTGCCTCACTCCCTCTCCACACTGCCTCCCTTGCTAGTTACTAAGGCTTGTGCCATCTGCCTATTAAGTGTCTCTTGAATCCATCACTTCTTGATCTCCTCTGACATAACTATGGTCCAAAGTAACAACCACCTCGGGCCGGCCCGTGGCTCACTCGGGAGAGTGCGGGGCTGATAATACCAAGGCCACGGGTTCGGATCCCATATAGGGATGGCCGGTTAGCTCACTGGGTGAGCGTGGTGCTGACAACACCATGTCAAGGGTTAAGATCCCCTTACCGGTCATCCTTTTTTTTTTTAAAAAAAAAGGTGACAAAGTAACAACCACCTGTCACCTGGAGGGTTGATGTGCTAGGCTTCCAGCCTCACTCCCTCTAAACAGACAGCTTTCTAAAATGCATGAATGTAAATGTGACCATGCCCCTCCCTGCCCACACCCTGCCATGGCTCCCCGCTCCCTTCGGTGTCTTAGGTGCAGTCTAATCTCCTTCACATATGGAAGGCCTATCTCTCGGGCCACATCTCTGGCCTCTCATCCCCCTCACTAGACGCAGCAGCCATGCTGGACTTCGGACGTTGGCACACACTCTCCTCTCTGACCTCCCTCTGTGCCCAGCTAACCATGCCCATCCTCAGGCCTCACCTGAGGAGCATCCTCATCCTGCAGACCTCCCTTGACCTTTCCAAGACTTCTGGATGTCCTCACTGTGCACTCCAGAAGCCCTCTGCACTGGCCCTGTGACAGCCCTGCTCACGTTTACTGCTAGCTCTGCAGGGGGAGGGTCCTTGCCATCTTGCTTACTATTGTTCCCAGTGCCTAGCACCGTGTCTGGCACATAGGAGGCACCCGCCAAATACTCGCCAGGGTTATTTTCGGTGCTAGCGATGTTAGAATTGGAAAGGGCCTCAGCCTCTGTCAACATCAACTCTGACTTCAGTGAGAAAGCCAAGGCCCAGGGAAGTGCTCCAAGTCCTACAGGAGGCAGAGGAGGGGCACACTGCTCAGTCCAAACCCAGCATGCTCCTTATTAGCCTGTCCTTCCCCTCCACTGCCAGCCAGTCCCAGCTCTCCTATCTGCCTAGGCTGGCAAAGTGCATCTGCAGAGCTTCTGGATCAAGCAGCCCTCATCAAGAGAGAACTTGGGAAGTGAGATGTGAAAGCATGCTTCCAGGCAGGTGGCAGGGGAGGCCGCTGTTCCGCATCCCCTCGGGTGTGCTGCAAACAGAGGCAGGAGCACAGCACTCCAGAGCCCACAGTGG
>NW_007755659.1:0-1942 GCF_000696425.1 Galeopterus variegatus | reverse complement strand
TGGGTTAAGATCCCCTTACCGGTCATCTTTTTAAAAAAAAAAAAAAGTGACAAAGTAACAACCACCTGTCACCTGGAGGGTTGATGTGCTAGGCTTCCAGCCTCACTCCCTCTAAACAGACAGCTTTCTAAAATGCATGAATGTAAATGTGACCATGCCCCTCCCTGCCCACACCCTGCCATGGCTCCCCGCTCCCTTAGGTGCAGTCTAATCTCCTTCACATATGGAAGGCCTATCTCTCGGGGCCACATCTCTGGCCTCTCATTCCCCTCACTAGACGCAGCAGCCATGCTGGACTTCGGACGTTGGCACACACTCTCCTCTCTGACCTCCCTCTGTGCCCAGCTACCCATGCCCATCCTCAGGCCTCACTTGAGGAGCATCCTCATCCTGCAGACCTCCCTTGACCTTTCCAAGACTTCTGGATGTCCTCACTGTGCTCTCCAGAAGCCCTCTGCACTGGCCCTGTGACAGCCCTGCTCACGTTTACTGCTAGCTCTGCAGGGGCAGGGTCCTTGCCATCTTGCTTACTATTGTTCCCAGTGCCTAGCACCGTGTCTGGCACATAGGAGGCACCCGCCAAATACTCGCCAGGGTTATTTTCGTTGCTAGCGATGTTAGAATTGGAAAGGGCCTCAGCCTCTGTCAACATCAACTCTGACTTCAATGAGAAAGCCAAGGCCCAGGGAAGTGCTCCAAGTCCTACAGGAGGCAGAGGAGGGGCACACTGCTCAGTCCAAGCCCAGCATGCTCCTTATTAGCCTGTCCTTCCCCTCCACTGCCAGCCAGTCCCAGCTCTCCTATCTGCCTAGGCTGGCAAAGTGCATCTGCAGAGCTTCTGGATCAAACATCCCTCATCAAGAGAGAACTTGGGAAGTGAGATGTGAAAGCATGCTTCCAGGCAGGTGGCAGGGGAGGCCGCTGTTCCGCATCCCCTCGGGTGTGCTGCAAACAGAGGCAGGAGCACAGCACTCCAGAGCCCACAGTGGCTGTGGCTGGGTCGCCACGGGGATGGCCAGGGGGCAGCCTGCCCTCTCTTTGCATTCCCTTCAGTTCTAGTCTTCAACAGCTGGCACGAGGGAAATGTACACTGATGTTTCTTCCTTGTGAAATCTCTGAGCTAGTAGCAGGAACCAGGGTAGTGGTTTGGCAATTAAGTGTATTACATTTTGATTTGGAAGACCCAATTAACAGCAGCTGGCTAAATTTAACTCAGGACAGAAAGGGAGGGGGTGGGATCTGTGTGTGTGTGGAGGTGGGGCAGGGGCTAAGAAGAGTCAGGGGTTTCTTCTCCCAACCCATTTAACAGTCCCAGAACCTTCAGATTTTAACTTCAATCAAACTTTAACGACATGGAAAACCATTCTTTCCCTCCCCAGTAGCGGTTCCTGGCCCAGTCTGTCCTTGGCCACGCGCGGTCCGGGAAATGTCTGCTCTCCGAGGGGGCATCTGGGTGGGAGTCTGCCAAGGACTTAGGCCTTCGCTGTTCCTGGCAAGGGCCACTCTCGCTCGCGCACTCGGTCACGGCGTGTCAGCGCCCCGGGCTGCTCTGCGCGCTTCTCGCCCGGATACTGCGTGCTCACCCGCCCAGCAGGTCTCGCGGCTCGCGTCTCTCAAACAGTGAGCAAGGGACAGCAAAGGAAGGGTCCCGCGAGAATGAGGCTCAGAGGAAGAGCGGGGACGGTGCCACCTCGGCGGGAGCGGGCCAGGCTGCGGCCGAGAGGTCAGCGTCGGGGGCCGGGTGGGCGGCATCGCCGTGGACGCGCTGGTGCCGCACCAGGTGGGTCTTGCGGCTGAAGCTCTTGCTGCAGTGCGGGCAAGAGAAGGGGCGGGAGCCCGTGTGGATGGCCTGGTGGCGGATCAGGTTGGTTTTGGAGCTGAAGCTGCGGGCACAGACGGCGCAGGCGTGGGGGCGACTGCCCGTGTGCACCGCCTGGTGGCG
>NW_007755658.1:0-7423 GCF_000696425.1 Galeopterus variegatus | reverse complement strand
TCGGGGCCCAGCGGCCGCGGGGCGCCGAGCTCACCTTCGAGCTGCCGGACAACTCCAGGCAGTGCTTCCACGAGGAGGTGGAGCAGGGCGTGAAGTTCTCCCTGGATTACCAGGTGAGGCGGGGCGGCCCGCAGCGCTCCCTTCTCCCGCCCCCTTCCACGTCTTATCCTGACCAGAGTGGCTGGAATTTGCCTAAGAAATTGCGGGGCGGTGGGAGTCATGGAAGCCAGTTGACTTCGCCCGGGGAAGGAACGTTTGGATCAGTTAGAGCCCGCCCGAGACAGGCCGGGCTGGCCGGGGAGGTGGTCAGCGCCGCAGGTGGCTGTCCTGGGTGGGATGCCCGGGGCGGGTCCCGCATCCCGGGGAGCTGGCCGGAACGACCTCCCCAGGTCCCTTCGACTCTAACGGGCGCCAATTCTGATCATCGGGACACAGGCTGTCAGTGTGTCCCGGGTCTCTTGGACCGGCTTGTCTCTGCGGGTACTGAAAAATGGCGGCGAGAGGCAGGGGTTCATAGTTTTATTCCCCCGCTCCCCCTCCAGCGTTAGAGTTGTAGTCGGAGTGAGCATAGCAGTGGTGAGAATGGGCGCTTTGGAAAGGAGGTTTTAGGCAGCCTTTGAGCTCTGGCAACATTTATTTACAAGGAGAGGTGGTGTGGCTGCAAGACTTGGCTCTTGCCATATGGCTCAGAAAAGCCCAGCCCCTGCACTCCCTTCTCCAAGGAGAAATCTCATGGTTCACAGTTGCCTGGAGCAGGTCTTGGGTGCGGGGTCTGCCCCTAAGGTTTAGTGAGCTGGGGGCTGAGTGGGCATCACACTCAGCCGTCTGCTGGTGGACACTTGCTGGCAGGCTGTCCAGAAATGAAAAGGCAGTAGAATGGAGGCAAGCTATTTGACCGGCCCCTCTGTGGTTAGAAGCACTGGAGGAGGCTTGTGCTTGGAGACACAAACGTGTAGTTTCTGTCACTGATTGGCCCAGTTTCATATCTGTGTGGACAATATGCAAATTGTGCATGTGCTTGTGCTACACAGGGAAACTAGGTGCAATGACAGGCCTGAGAGGTCATTTGGTCACTGCCAGGGCAGGTATTCCCTGCCAGGGGGTGTCCAGCATAACGCCACTAGCAAAACGATGCTCACTGTTTCATGCAACGCTTTCTGAACGGGTCTAGTAACTTTTAACTGGATAAAGAGTAAACTTTAAGTTTGGAAGTTGATGGAGGCTGTTGACTGTGTCCTTTGATGTATGTACCTTGGTTATAGCTGTTGACCACTTGTGTGATTTTGCCCTGTGTGGGTCTTACTTTTTTTATGTTTATGAGGGTTTGAACTGAATGATTCCTAAGGACAATGATGTTCACCTCTGATACTGATTCTATGAACTCTTCAATCTATATTTGTCTTCTCCTTGCATTCAATGAGTGATAATATTGTTAAAGGTTACTAGGCCCATCCAGTATGCCAAGAGTGGCACTTGCTCGGTGGCTGCTGTCTCTTATTGGAAGGGAGAAGACGCAGGTGCAGCATGCACTTCACCTGTTCTCACTGTGGGATGGCTTCAGATCTAACCCTGCCTCTCCACCATCACCCCTGCATGGCCAGTTCACAGTCTGAGGATTGTCCAGTAGTTGTCTGGCAATTGTTGGGCACTTGCTGAGTCAGACACTTTATTAACCACTTTAGATGTGATACCTCATTGAATCCTTACCACAACCCTGTGAGATAGGTCCTGTTATCCCCCTTTTAGAGATGAAGACACATCCTCAGGGAGTAAAGTAACCTGTCCAGGGTCACATGGCTACTGAGTGGCAGTGTCCTGAAAAAGTGACTTGCTCCATGTCTTGTGTTAAGTACTGAACAAGGATAAAGAAGCAGCAGCATTGAGTTGCCTTGAGACAGTTTTCTTGGGCATCCCTTTCTGTTCATCTTCCTCCTCTCCTGGGATGTGATCATTCATGCTGCGGAATAGCACAGTGGTTGAGTGTGTGGGCACTAGAGCCAGCAGCCCCAGCTCTACCATTTTCTCCTTGTACAGTTTATGTAACTGTGGAGCCTCAGTTTCTTCTTTTGTAAAATGGGAAGGATTAGGCTCATTGCACTCTTGCCAAGCAAATCCTTGGGAGTCAGGCGAACATGGATTCAGATCTTAGCCCTGTCACTTTCAAGCAGTGTGACCTTGACTTTTGCTCAGCTTCCATAAAATGGGAAGCGTTACAGCACCTGCCTTAGGAAGTTGTGCAGATTAAATGTCAGAAATGTTTGTAGGGTCTGATCACAGTGCCTTGTTGGCAGTTAGTAAGTGGTGGTTGCCCCTCTGGTAACAGACTTTCTGTGGTTGTCAGGTCATCACTGGAGGCCACTACGATGTTGACTGCTATGTGGAGGACCCTCTGGGGAACACCATCTACAGGGAAACCAAGAAGCAGTACGACAGCTTCACGTACCGGGCTGAGGTCAAGGGCGTTTATCAGTTTTGCTTCAGTAATGAGTTTTCCACCTTCTCTCACAAGACCGTCTACTTTGACTTTCAAGTGGGCGACGAGCCCCCCATTCTCCCAGACATGGGGAACAGGGTCACTGCTCTCACCCAGGTGAGTAGACATTAGTAGTGACAGTGTTTTCCTCCCCCTCGGTTCCTGTATCAGTGGATGAGCAGGGCTGTTGTCCATCCAGCTCCCTGCCTGGAAGTCTCAGCGTTGCTTTCTTTGCCTCTTTCTTCACATCCAGTCCTGGAGAATGCTGTGTTCTCCTTCCGATCTTCCTTTCTGTTCTTTAACCAGATCCCTGCAGTACTTTCGTCCGACATTCCTGCCTTAAATCTTCAGTCCCACTCATCTTTCACACAGTACCACTTTCCAAGTACTCTGTCACGTGCCTCTCTCAAAGTCCTACTTGTGTGGTACACAAGGTGCTGTAACAAACTCCAGCTATCAATCACTTAACACAATTGAAGCTTATTCTCATAATAATACAGAGAAGACTGGTGGGGAGCCTTCCTCCGTAGTGTGACTCAGGAGTCCAGGCTCTCCCTTTCTTGTCATCTTTCTGCCTTCCCGTAGGGCTTCAGAGTCCTCTGCCTCTAGCCACCAAAACAAGGAGAGAACGAGAAGACCCACTTGCTTCCTAAAAGCCCTTGCCTGGTAGTCACACACGTCACTTCTGCTCATGTCCCACTAGTGACAACTTGTTATGTGGCAAATCTGGATGAAGGAGGGCTGGCAAATATAGTCCTGGTTGGGTGGTTGCCTCTTAGCAACAACTCCGCACTGTGGAAGAGAAACTGTGGTATTTTGGGAGGACAGATAATCATCCCTGTCACCATGGCTCTCAAGGTTAGTCATAACTGATCCCAGCTGCCTTCATGGGTCTTCTCTCCTGCTATTTAAGCTTCTCCTTCCCTCCCATGTGCAGGCTGAGCCTCCTGAGGGCCAGGACTCTGTATTATTTACCTCTATCCTCCGTGCCCCAGTGCATGAGGCGTGGCATAGAAAGGAGCTCACCAAGTATTTGTCAGGTGACTGAGTGTCAGTGCCCAGGGAAACCTGTAAGACAGGAACAGCCACTTGTTTCAGACCAAAGCCAGAGCATCTTGAGTCTTCAGGGAGGCCAGTTTACCTTCTAGGTTGCCCTCCGAGGTGGCTCCATTCCTCTGTACACACTCATGAAATCCTGTGGGTTCTTTTGCCCAGTTGTCTACTTTCCCTGATCAGTTGGAGGTTAGAGCTGCATTATCCAGTATAGTAGCCACTATCTATGTTTGGCTATTTAAATTAAATTAATGAAAATTAAATTTAAAATTTACTTCCTCATTTGCCTTATAGCAACATTTCCAGTACTCAGTAGTCACAGGTGTCATGCATAGAAAGTTCCACTGGACACTATTGGGCTTGAGCTTAGCAGTGTGACTGCTGTTAGAAGGTCCAGCTGAGGATGTGTATTGCGTGTAAGACCTTTTGTAATTGATACTCTTGAGAGTTCTGTTGGTCACTGATGAAACAGCCTCCATTCGGAAGATTTTGTAAGTCTCCGAAAAATGAGCTGAAAGACTTCCCTCTTTAACCAGTGGAAAACAAATTTGTAGAAAAAAGGCATAATGAAGTAGGTTGGTAGAGAAATTCTTTCCTGGAGTTTGATTTTGTTGCCGGAAAAAAGTGATTTTTGCTTCCCTTGTGTATCTCAGAACTTTGTCTTTGCTCCTGCCCAGGCTCAAAAGAGGTGATTCTTTCCACTTCTGTAGCTCTGACCCCTCCACCTTGAACCAGAGTCCGTGTGTGTCTGATTCCGAGAGCTCGTGGGTATTCACTGAATCTGCGCACTATGCCACAGGGAGGTACCAGCATGGATGGTGCTGTCCCTGGTGTTGGGAGCACTGCAAGGGCTGTGGCCCTGTAACAGTTAGTTAGACACAGGGCATGTGGTCAGAGCTGTGATTGATGGGCTCAGAGGCTCAGAGGAAGGACCAGTGAATTCTTCCAGACTGTCAGGAAGGCTTCATTGGGAGAGCTTTAGCTTAGAAGTGAGAATGTGAGAGGTTGCCGAGGAGCTGGTCTGGCACTGGAGGAGGAAGGGCCTCCCAGATGAAGAGACGAGCAGTGAAATTTACCAGGTGTAATTTTTATTCCTCTCACCAGCCCTTTTTTATTTGCTTGGCATGGACCCCCTTTTAGCCAACACTGCCATCTCACTTCCCCCCAGACTTCTTGCAGCACAGTGCTGGGCTAGAGGCCATGTTTCCTGGCAGCAAAGGGTGAAAGAACAGGATCCATAGTGACCAGAGCTCAGGCCAGGGATTTGGGCTGGAAGGACTTGTCTCAGGCCTGAGTTCTGGATGACCAGTCTCCAAGGAGGGGACATGGGCCAGGAGAATGCTACTTCAAGGAAGTCAAACGTGAAGTGTTCCAGGCTTCCTGAGAATTCGGGCAGATTCCAGGGGAGTCTGTAGGTTTCTGGCCATCGCCTGGCGCGGCCCAGACGCCCACTCCCGGCGCTAAATTTAAAATTTACTTCCTCATTTGCCTTATAGCAACATTTCCAGTACTCAGTAGTCACAGGTGTCATGCATAGAAAGTTCCACTGGACACTATTGGGCTTGAGCTTAGCAGTGTGACTGCTGTTAGAAGGTCCAGCTGAGGATGTGTATTGCGTGTAAGACCTTTTGTAATTGATACTCTTGAGAGTTCTGTTGGTCACTGATGAAACAGCCTCCATTCGGAAGATTTTGTAAGTCTCCGAAAAATGAGCTGAAAGACTTCCCTCTTTAACCAGTGGAAAACAAATTTGTAGAAAAAAGGCATAATGAAGTAGGTTGGTAGAGAAATTCTTTCCTGGAGTTTGATTTTGTTGCCGGAAAAAAGTGATTTTTGCTTCCCTTGTGTATCTCAGAACTTTGTCTTTGCTCCTGCCCAGGCTCAAAAGAGGTGATTCTTTCCACTTCTGTAGCTCTGACCCCTCCACCTTGAACCAGAGTCCGTGTGTGTCTGATTCCGAGAGCTCGTGGGTATTCACTGAATCTGCGCACTATGCCACAGGGAGGTACCAGCATGGATGGTGCTGTCCCTGGTGTTGGGAGCACTGCAAGGGCTGTGGCCCTGTAACAGTTAGTTAGACACAGGGCATGTGGTCAGAGCTGTGATTGATGGGCTCAGAGGCTCAGAGGAAGGACCAGTGAATTCTTCCAGACTGTCAGGAAGGCTTCATTGGGAGAGCTTTAGCTTAGAAGTGAGAATGTGAGAGGTTGCCGAGGAGCTGGTCTGGCACTGGAGGAGGAAGGGCCTCCCAGATGAAGAGACGAGCAGTGAAATTTACCGGGTGTAATTTTTATTCCTCTCACCAGCCCTTTTTTATTTGCTTGGCATGGACCCCCTTTTAGCCAGGCTGGTCTGGCACTGGAGGAGGAAGGGCCTCCCAGATGAAGAGACGAGCAGTGAAATTTACCAGGTGTAATTTTTATTCCTCTCACCAGCCCTTTTTTATTTGCTTGGCATGGACCCCCTTTTAGCCAACACTGCCATCTCACTTCCCCCCAGACTTCTTGCAGCACAGTGCTGGGCTAGAGGCCATGTTTCCTGGCAGCAAAGGGTGAAAGAACAGGATCCATAGTGACCAGAGCTCAGGCCAGGGATTTGGGCTGGAAGGACTTGTCTCAGGCCTGAGTTCTGGATGACCAGTCTCCAAGGAGGGGACATGGGCCAGGAGAATGCTACTTCAAGGAAGTCAAACGTGAAGTGTTCCAGGCTTCCTGAGAATTCGGGCAGATTCCAGGGGAGTCTGTAGGTTTCTGATGGAGGTCAAAGGTCAAGGGCTGCCTCTGCGGTGGTCTGGGAAGGACTAAACGTTTTCTTAACACTGCTCTGAGGCCAGCTCATGCTTTCCTGCCATTGTGTTCTTGAAGAATTTATTTTGAGAACCAAGTATTTCTGTCAGGGGAGGCCTGATGAG
Organism: Galeopterus variegatus; assembly: GCF_000696425.1. NCBI lineage: Eukaryota > Metazoa > Chordata > Mammalia > Dermoptera > Cynocephalidae > Galeopterus > Galeopterus variegatus. Next base: position 986 of record NW_007755658.1, on the reverse strand, counting down.
GCGAAGGCTGGAGGAATTTGTTGGTGGTTACAGCCTGCAGACCTCAGCGTCAGCAGGTGCTAGAGACAGGAGGGATGTCAGTGTGGGAAAGGAAGACAGGGAAGGGGTGGTGCTGGAAGGGAGATGGGTTAGGGTGTCTCCAGAGACACCTTGTCACGATGGAGCAGTGACCAGGATCCCTGTGAGGCTCCAGGCTGATGGCAGGGTGGAAGGCCATGCACCAGGAGAGCTGGGGACTCAGGGCACTGGGAAAACAGATCTCTCTGAAGCAGAAGGTTCTGTGGGTTTCCTGCTGGGTGGGAAGCAGTCTGGAGGGGTTGTCTAACTGAAATTTTGTGGTAACAGGCTGAAGAGGTTTCTTTCAGACTAGCAGTAACAGACAATCCCAGTGGATGGGAAAATAGCATGTTCTGGTGAAGGGTGCTTTCAAGTATCTGTGATTCTTGGCGATGTGTTGCTTAGGGGTCTCTTGTGGGGCCTATGCCTGGTCCTAAAGGTGATTGCAGGTTTTAGACGCCAAGAAAGCTGTAGATTGTCACCTGTTGCCTCACCACCCTTTGGGAACTGGCTCCTTCCTATCACAGATCTGATCTGAGATTGTTCCTGTAAAGGCCCTGGGGCCCTCTTCCCCGTGCCAGTGTCTGGCCTGTGGCATCAGATTCAGGCCTTTACAGTGGTGCCTTGCATAGTGTTGCTTAGGGGTCTCTTGTGGGGCCTATGCCTGGTCCTAAAGGTGATTGCAGGTTTTAGACGCCAAGAAAGCTGTAGATTGTCACCTGTTGCCCCACCACCCTTTGGGAACTGGCTCCTTCCTATCACAGATCTGATCTGAGGTTGTTCCTGTAAAGGCCCTGGGGCCCTCTTCCCCGTGCCAGTGTCTGGCCTGTGGCATCAGATTCAGGCTTTTATAGTGGTGCCTTGCATGGGTATCTGACATACCCTCTGTCTGGGGGTCTGCACCTGTAACTTCTGCATCCGCCTTCTTT
>NW_007755657.1:6612-7424 GCF_000696425.1 Galeopterus variegatus | reverse complement strand
CCTGTGGAGCATATTTTTCCTGCTTCTTTTCCTTCTGTCTGGAATACTCTTTACCAAGCTATGTGCATAGCCAGCTGCCACATATTTTCAACTTTCTATTTAAATGTCTTACCTCCTTAGTGAGGCCTTTCCTAACCCACCTAAGTTTTCACTCTCCTTCCCCTACCCCTCACCACCATGTCGACACCATCGCATTTGTTTTCTCTGCTTTATTTTTCACTCTCATTAGCTCTCATCTTATTTATCTTTTGAATTTATTTTGTTTATCTTATTTGTATTGTTTATCATTTGTCTCTCTAGCTGGAATGTAAGCTCTATGAATACAGAAACATTTTTGGCTCTTTAGTTTACTAATAATTCTCAGCAGTGAGAACAGTGCTTAGGCTATAGTGATTATTCAGAAAATATTTGTTGAATGCATTGTGAATATTCATTGGTTCTAAATTTACAACTTGTATGACAGCTAAAGCTATGTCTTGCTTTCAGTTTAAAATCATTTTGGAGGAGGCATACTGGGGCTATTTTGTGGTCTCTTCAGGAGGTTATGGTCTCACTTCCTCTTAAGACTGTGAAATTAGAACACATATTGGAAATGCGGAAAGTCTGATGACAATAGATGAGAAAACCAAGAATGCTTTTGTTCAGTATAAGCATGTGGAAGAAAAACATATTTTTTGTTTGTTCTATCTTTGGTGTGAGAGTGAAAAAATGTCACCTCCTGGAACTATGAGAATGATATTTTCAGACATTTATAGTTGAATTTAACCTTATATTTGAATTTTCTTAAAATAAGAGCAAACAGATGAACAAAG
>NW_007755657.1:0-1677 GCF_000696425.1 Galeopterus variegatus | reverse complement strand
CCAAGTTTAGCTGAATCCAGGAGAGCTACAGCTAACTCTGGCGAGTGTGTGGAAAGACACCGATATTTGGGGGTGACCACATGCAGCATTATTGCAGCAATAGATAACTAATACAGTAGGTTTCTAAAATGAAAAATCTTTAATTTCTGGCATTTCTTGGTTTCCTATGACTATCGTTTTAGGTAGTTTTTTTCTAAAAGTCTTCTCTTCCAACAGGGTAAAATGAAGGTATCATTGCAGCTCTTCCACATGAGTTTACATATCATCGTAATCTGGTGCATTTACTTCTTCAAGGATAGCAGTGACTGTCATTCATTCCCTAGCATCACAGATGAACAGCAAAAGCAGCAACGATGACTTTCTAGCAAGGTGTGTGTCAACACTTTAATGGTAGTCACCAAAGTGTCTTATTGGACCTCACAGGCATTGTGTGAACTCTACTATCCCTTGCAAATGTTTTTGCTGCTTAAAGTAGCTAGAGTAAATTCTATTAGTTAAGCCTGACAACCCTGACTGATACATTAGCAACTAGGAAGCAATCTTTCTCTCTTTTCTCCTTCTCTTTCTCTATCTTTTCCCTCCTCTTATAGATTCTGTGTGGGATAATAATTTCTTAAATCTCGTAATGGACCTTTCTAGGTGCCTATCATTTTGCCCAGTTATCAACAGGCTTGCTTCTCATAGCACAAAGTGCTATCTGTGATGACATGTGTGTCTCCTTCAACAACTATTGTGCCATCAGGTTTTGACATTAGCACTTCCTGTATTTCACATGCTTCTTTCCTTTTGCTACACTATTCTTATCATGTAACTTTTGGGGGGAGGGGCTACATTTACCTTGGCCTTTTGTTTTGCAAGACAGTGCTTCTCACATATCTCTCTTAAAGGATTATTTTTTAAAAAAATTTCCTAGTCCATTATGACATTTTGTAAAATATAAGAATGAATAGAAAAATAAAATAAAAAGCATATATATTCAGAACAGAAGCTCATATATTTTTATTACTAGATTAAACAGAAATATAGTTATATTTCAATATAAGTAATTAGAATGGGGTCAAATAAAGCAATTTAAAAACTGAACACATTGTTTATTGAAAATGTGCATGTAGGTTGATAATATAGAGAATCTCTATTATATTTGCAAATTTGCATGTTATACAATGTTAACTAAACAAAAAGTTATGAGTAAAATAGAGATTTCCTAAATTAGATGCCTACTTATATACTGAATGAATAACGTGTATAAATATTTAAACTTTGATGGTGGCAAATGAACTGGCTTCTTGCTTGTTAACTTATACAGTCCCAGATGAATCTGGATTAAGTGAAATATTGCTTCTGGTAACGTATGGCATATGAGTTTATTTATCTGATAACATAAGTGAATTAATAATTAGAGAAGACCAAATTTAAGTTATAGCACTTTTTTTTTCTGACAGGTCTGTAGGTATGCTGTGGTTCTACTGATCTAATTTGGGATCACTTAGGCTTGCTGCTAGACTATAATTTGGTTTGAGGTTGTCCCCACATGCCCCATGTTTTCCTTGGATTGACAACTGTCCTTGGATTGACAACTTCTCTTATAGTAGATCACAGAAGCACAACAGAGCAATGCAAGTGAGGCACAATTAAAGCCTCTCCTCAAATCAGAACCACTGATATACATTGTTCAAA
>NW_007755656.1:6105-7424 GCF_000696425.1 Galeopterus variegatus | reverse complement strand
AAGATGTAAGAAATACTCGTTAGTAGCTCACAGAAGGAAAATCCCTGATCAACACGGCTTCCTTCCTGAAGGTTAAAAGAGTAGCCACCTCTAGCAAGTGGAAAGGAAATGATGAGAGCTATCAGTGCACGCATCAGTGCCAGTGATATCGCCAGGCGTTGTTGTAAATGTTCTCTATATTAATGTATTTCACCCTTTTGACAACTCCATGAAGTTCATGTACTATTATTATTCCTCATTTAAAGATGTGGAAGGGAGGGAGAGAAAGGTTAGACTGGCTGCAGTTTTCTCACACTAAACCTCTACATGCTAGGCATTGTCTCCCTGTTGCTGAGAAAAGGTGTGTAACTTGTGTTTTGAGGGTCTAAAAGAAATAGTGGCCAAGTGTCCAGGAGGAGAACAGGTTAAATGAAATGAATCTCTAAATCTGTTTGCTGCGAATGCATAGGCAAATTCTAGCCCTGCCTATGGGACTTGCTTGCCTCCTAGGAGTTAACAGAATAGGGACAAAGAGAATGAAATTTAGGCCAGTACTCCAGTGTCTACTCCTACATTACGAGCCTGTCTCAGGCTAATGGTGACTGGTGCCCTCCTTTGCGGTGACTACAAAAAAACATTTAAATTTCCCCAAACCAAAAGTAAGCGGAGAACTCCCTAATAGTGGGGTGTTTGTGTGTGTACAGTTTTGCCTGGCTCACACATAAAACTCAAATGGGTTCATAGGGGAATTAGGCAAGATTATTTTCAAGTGTGCTTCTGGAAGACACACCCCTTTCAGGAACTGTTCAGAAATTTGTCATTATAGTTGTCACAAACATTTACTAACATTAAAAATTATGTTCAGGTATATCCCTTGAGCTGTTGGGGTCCAGAATCCCTACAAGAGAGAACTTACATTCAATTCATGAGGATGATTTGGACATGCACACGCTTTGCTAAGTGGCTGAGATTCTGGATTAGAGGAGATAATGTGGACCACAAAAAACAATTNGACACTATCCCTACAAAATGCTTCGTAGCTTCCTTGGTTCTGACCTTACTTTCTATTCCTGGCCCCTTCCAAATCCTTTTCTTCTGCTGTATAGAACATTCTGAGAAAATTCCTCTATACCATTAATTCCAGTATCCAAAATTGTTCCATTTCCCAAATCACCAATTTAAGTTTTATGTTCTCTGTCCTAGTCACTTAGCCAACTGATACCAATTAATATTTTTACCATCTTGATACTTTTATTTTCCCCTATATTTTTTTTTCTACTTTGTCTTCATTTCTTGCCCTTTCTGAGTCAATTATATGGTCCATTATTTAATAATTCCCC
>NW_007755656.1:0-339 GCF_000696425.1 Galeopterus variegatus | reverse complement strand
TTTGGTAACCTAAAATCTTCCAACAATATTTGTGATTTTAGTGTTAAATTGTAATCTTTAGTTCATCTGAAATACATTTTTATATATGATGTTGTTTTAGTCCACTTCTATTGCTTATAACAAAATACACAGAACTGGGTGATGAATAAAGAAAATGAAATTTATTGCTTAAAGTTTCTGAGACTGGGAAGTCTAAAGTCCAAGGAACGCATCTGGTGGTGGCAACAGTGACCCAGGGGTCTCACATTGCAAGGTGGTGGAAGCAGACAGAGAGGAGAGACCAACAACCTCATTCACTCTCTTTTTAAAGCCCTCCAAACCACACCCATGACCACCATT
>NW_007755655.1:5612-7424 GCF_000696425.1 Galeopterus variegatus | reverse complement strand
GCCGCCGCGCTTCCCAAGCGGCGCACTATCCAGTGCGCCACCGGGCCGGCCCTAATTTTAGAACATTTTTATCATTTTTAAGAGAAACCCTGTATCCTTTAAGTATGACTCCCCTCCACTTCCTCAGGCTCCTCAGCTGAGGCAAACACTAATCTAGTTTCTGTCTGTATAGGTTGCCTATTCTGGACATTTCATGTAAATGGAGTCATATATGTAATTTTTTGTGACTGGCTTCTTTCTCTTAGCATGTTTTTCAAGTTTATGTTGTAGCAAATATCAGTACTTCATTTCTTTATATTGCTGAATAATATTCCATTGTATTGATATACTACTTTTTGCTTATCCATTCATCAGGTGATAGATGTTTGAGTTGTTTTTGGCTATTATGAATAACGCTACTATGAACATTTGTGTACAAGTCTTGGTGTAGACATGTTTTCACTTCTCTTAGGTTTGTACGTAGAGTGGAATTGCTGGGTCAAATAGTAACTCTATGTTCAACTTTTTGAGCAACTACCAGACTGTTTTTCAAAGTAGATGCATCATTTTACATTTCCACCAGCAGCATTTAAGGGTTCTGATTTCTCCACCTCCTCAGCAACAACCTGTTGTTACGTCTTTTTTAATAATGACCATTTAAGTGGATATCAGGTGGTATTGACTTGAACTTCCTTAATAACTAACAATGTCATGCATCTGTTCTCATGTGCTTATTGACCATTTGTATACCTTATTTGGAGAAATATTTATTCAGATCCTTTGCTCATTTTTTATTTGGGTTATTTGTCTTTTTATCATTGGGTTGTAAAGTGTTCATTATACATTCTAGCTACAATTCCCTTATCAGATATATGATTTGCGAATGTTCTCTACCATTCTGTGGACTGTCTTTTCACTTTTTTGATAGAGTCCTGTGAAGCACAGAAGTTATAATTTTGATAAATTCCAAATTATCTATTTTTTTCTTTTTTTGATCATTGTTTTAGTGTCATAGCTGAATCCACTGCCAAATATGAAGTCATACAGATTGGCCCCTGTTTTCTTCTAAGAGTTTTATAGCTTTAGGTCTTTAGGTCTTTGATCTATTTTGATTTAATTTTTGTATATGGTGTGTAGTAGGGGTCTAACATTTTTCTACTGTTGATGGATGTCCAGTTGTCCCAGCACCATTAAAAGGCTCTTTCTTTCCCCCATTGAATAGCTTTAGACCCTGTCAAAAGTCAATTGACCTTAAATGTGAGGGAGTATTTCTGGATTCTCAGTTCTATTCTATTGATTTATATCTCCATCTCTGTGCCAGTACTTCCTTGACTACTACTGCTTTAGTAAGTTTTGTAATCAGAATGTATGAGCCCCCCAACTTTGTTCATCTTTTTCAAGATTGTTTTGATTATTCGGATCCCTTGAGTTAATATATGAATTTTAAATTTGACTTGCCAATTTCTACAAAGAAGCCAGGTGAGATTCTAATAGAAATTGCATTGAATTTATAGATAAGTTTGGGGAGAATTGCCATCTTAATAATGTTAAGTCTTCCACTCTGTGAACATAGATGTCTCTCCATTTATTTAGATCTTTAGTTTCTTTCAGTGAGGTTTTGTAGTTTTCTGACTGTATGTTTTGCACTTTTTTGGTTACATGTGTATTTTTCTACTAGAAAAATCTAAAGTATTTCTTTTATTTTTGATGCTATTATAAATGGAATTTTTTTCTTACTTTCATTTTTAGATTTTTTATCCAAGTGTATACTAATACAATTGATTTTTATATATACATCTTGTATCTTGCAACCTTGCTAAATGCCTTTATTAG
>NW_007755655.1:0-469 GCF_000696425.1 Galeopterus variegatus | reverse complement strand
GGTTGTGGGCAAGGTGTGCCGTGAAGAACGCCAGATGGAGAAGTCAGACAGGCCAGTGGAAATATCATAGATGATTCATAATACCTACTCTTTTTAATGAAATCATTTGATGCCATTTATGTACACACACACTTACTTGACAGACAACTCACAGCCTACAGAGGGACACTTTGAAAATAAAATGTCATTACTCCTACCTCAGGAGAAGTTAGGTTGAAAATAAAATTTATTAAGTTAATGCTTAGAGCATGATACTATCTTTTCCCACCATATTTTTATTTGTGCAAAGAACAAAATGGGGATCTTTTGAATTAGATCAGTTTCATTTAGTTTTATGGTTTGAGTCAATTTATAGATTGAATATAATATTTTATAAATATCAAAATGTATTCAAAAACTGGATTTGGCTTATTTGGATTTCATTGTGCTGATAAGGCCAAGATTAGATTTTGATTGCTTTATAGGTGAG
>NW_007755654.1:5712-7424 GCF_000696425.1 Galeopterus variegatus | reverse complement strand
TCTTTTTTTAATGAAGAATAATTGATTATGGATATTTGTAGGGTATAAAGTTGACTATCAATTGTTGCGATGGTCGAATCAGGACAGTTAGCTTGTGTTTCATTAAAATGCATAATCATTCTTGATGTCCATTAACCAATTTTTCATTAATTTCTCCTTAATGCCCTCCTTTTTCCTCCTTCTGTCCACTTTTAGTAGCCACACTTCTGTTCTTGCCTTCTAAATGTTCAAGATATTGTTTTGATAGTGGTTTGTTTCTTTCTTTAGCTCCTATTGTTTATTTATTTTTATTTTCAGCAATTCTGGAATCATAGCTTAATAAATAAATAAAGGCTGTAATTCTGACTTCAACTCTCCTTATTCCTGCTTGGAATAACTACAGTGTCTTTTCTTTTGCAGTATGAATCTCAACTGGCACCTGAACACAGACTCCTCAGGCATATAACTCCATACTTTATGGAATCAAGAGAGGTGTTATGTCTGTGGTGCTAGCTCAGATGAGGAGGAGGAGGGATAGGGTGCAGACTAGTGTCCCTTGTCCCTTCTACCAAAATCTAAGTAATCTTCAAGGAGTGTCTGCGTCTAACAAACTTTTTCCGTAGATGAAGGAAATGAGTGGAGAAGCTGGGGCAGCCAATTTTCACACTTCTGCTTTCCTGGGTGGTTTATGTTATGAGATGTAACACTGTGGGAGGGTAACTGTTATACTGTCCACAGTAATAAGTTGCAAAATCTTCAGGCTCTAGACTGCTGATGGTAAGAGTGAAATCTGTCCCTGATTGACTGCCACTGAACCGTGAGGGGACTCCTGTCTGCAAACTGGTTGCTTCATTGATCAGGAGCCTAGGAGCCTTGCCTGGTTTCTGCTGATACCAGCCTAAATCATCACTAATTCTCTGACTGGCCCGACAAGTGATGGTGACTCTGTTACCTACAAATGCAGACAGGTAGGGTGGAGACTGGGTCATCCGAATGTCACATCTGACACCTGAGATGGGAAACATAAAGACAAATATCCACATGATTAATCACATTATAGAAGACTTCCATAAAATGCCAGGCAGTACTGACCTCACTGAGCTGAGTAAATTCCTAGTGTTCTCCGTCCTTACCTGGGAACCAGATCAGCAGGAACCCCATGAGCTGAGTGGGCGATCGCAAGTCCATGATGTGCCCTGATTAGGACTGACTACTGCACAGGCTGTGGCCAGCCTATGAATAAATATGCAGGGCAGAGTGCTGTGACCTGGGAACATGCAAATCACTGGGGCTGGGGCAGGGCTGGGCACGGCTGCAGTGCTGGCTCATCTCAGTAACTCAGCACAGGTGCAGTGTGCCCATGTGTTTCTGGTCAGGCCAGGGAAGCCTAGATTTGCCTGCACAGACTGTGTTTCTGCAGAGACAAGGGACACTTTGTTACAACAACTATTTTTGGAACTATTATCTAAACATGAAATTAGCTTGAGGACTAGATGAAGTAATGTATTTCATAGTCACATTGGGATTATGTATGAGAATATCCTTCTTTGTAGGGCATACTTAGTAAATTATTGGATTGTGGGGCTTTCAGGTCTTCAAATTATTGTCAGATGGTTCTGGTGTGGGAAAAATAACTATGTGTTGTATTTACAATATTTCAGTAACTGTGAAATTGTTTCTTTTCATTTCTTATTTTTTAATATAATCTAGTACTTATCAGGAGAACCTTAAAA
>NW_007755654.1:0-217 GCF_000696425.1 Galeopterus variegatus | reverse complement strand
AAATGAGAGTTTTAAAAATATTATTTTTGTATTTTTTCTGTTTAGTATTCAGCTAAAATTTAAAAAAAAAATACATAAAAATTGTCAACAAAACCAGAGAGAAATATACAAAATTTTATTGAATGAAAAATTTTGAAAGGTCCGATAAATGGAAGTTTATATCATGCTCATAAGTTGGAAGAATTAATATTGTAAGTATGATAATTCTCCCCAAATT
>NW_007755653.1:7040-7425 GCF_000696425.1 Galeopterus variegatus | reverse complement strand
GGCAACACTGAGGGTTGCGATCCGTTGCCGGACATGGAAAAAGACAAAAAAAATAAAATAAAATAAAAATAAAAAAAATAAAAACCTAAATCCTGTTTGGCAATCTCTGCCTTCTAAACCATTTACATTAATTTAATTATTGTTTAGACTATTTGTATTTAATGTAATTACTGATATGTTTGGTCTTTAGTCTATCATTTTGTACTCATTTTCTATTTTTTCATATATATATATATTTTTTTTTTGATATCTTGTCTTCTTTTGGATTTTTATTTTTATTTTTTATTTTATTTTTCTGTGTCCAGCAATGGATCGCAACCCTCTGTGTCGCGCCCGTACCGGACCAGGACCGGCAACGGGATCGCAACCCTCGGTGTTGCTCCCA
>NW_007755653.1:0-6439 GCF_000696425.1 Galeopterus variegatus | reverse complement strand
AGCCAGTGAGCGGGAACCGGTCTGTATGTGGGATCCGAACCCTCGGTGGGAGCGCCTGCCGTGCTTCCCAAGCGGCGCACTGTAGCAGTGCGCCACCGGGCCGGCCCCTTCTTTTGGATTTTTAGTATTCCATCTTATCTCTGTATTGGATTGTTAGCTATATCTCCTTTTATAAAATTGTTCTAACATTTATAATATGTACTTTTAACTTCACAGTCTTCCTTCAAATAATATACCAGTTTACATGTGATGTAAGAACTCTATATATTTTTATTTTTCCCTCTCCCATTCTTTTGTTCTTGTTATCAAACAAGATATATAGATGCTTCTATCTATAATATTAGCCTGAGTTCATTACTATTATTTTTGTTTTAAATAGTCAATCATCTTTAACAACATGTTAATATGAGTATAAAAAAATCTTTTGTAGTTATTGACCATATTTATGATGTCCAGTACTCTTTATGCCTTTGTGTAGTCATGAACTTCTATTTGGTATTATTTTCCTTTAGCCTGAAGAACTTCCTTTAACATTTCTTATAGTGGAGCTCAAATTGCAATGCATTCTTTTATCTGGTGTTTGTCTTCAAATAGTCTTTATTTCATATTCATTTTTCAAGGATATTTTCACTGGGTATAGAATTCTAGGTTGACAGTTTTTTTCTTTCAGCCTATTAAAGATGTCGTTCCATTGTCTTCTGGCTTGCATTGTTTCTGACGAGAAATCAGCGATCATTCTTATCTTTGTTCCCCTGTAAGTAATGTGTCTTTTTTTTTTTTTTTTTTTTTTTTTTTTTTTTTCTGGATGCTTTTAAGATTTTCTTCTTATCATTGGTTTTCATTAATTTGGTTATAATGAGTTCTGGTGTGATTTTCTTTGCTTTTATCTTGCCCATGATTCATTGAGCTTCTTGGATCTGAGGGCAGATTGTTATTATTAAATTTGAAAAATTTTGGCCATTGTTTCTTCAACTATTACCCCTCATGATCTTTTTGTGCTTTTAATCATATGTATTTTATACTGCCTGAAATTTTCCTGTAGCTCACTGAAGCTCTATTTCAGTACTTCAGTTTGGGTGGTTTCTGTTGTTATGTCTCCTAATTCACTGATCTATTCTTTTGCATTGTCTAATCTGTTGTTAAGCTTATTCAGTGATTTTTTCATTTTAGATATTGTATTTTTCATTTTTAGATGTTCCACTTCATTCTTTTATTATATCTTCCTGTTCTGTCCTCATTATGTTTCTGTTCATGTTTTCCTTTGAATATGTTTATAATAGCTGTTTTAAACTCCTTGTTTGCTATCTCATCTCTGTAATTTTGGGTTGTTTCTATTGATCGCTTTTTCCCTAGTTATAAGTAACATTTTCCTCCCTTTTCAAATATCAAGTGATTTTTGACTAGATGATGGATTTAACGAATATTGCATTATTGAGTGTCTGGATTTTGTTGTCTTCCATTACAGAGTGCTGAAGTTTGTGTTGGCAGTCAAGCAACTTGTCGATCATCTTTACCCTTTCAACACTTGTTGCAAAGCTTTGTTAGGGTGGGCCTAGTGTAGCTTTTTCCCTAATTTTATTTTAGTCATATTACTGAGGTATGACTCTTGTAGTGTCTGTATTGATCACCCCAGGTGTTCAAAGAGTTTGCTCTACTCTGGCTGGTTGGAACTGGAATATCTCCAGTGTGAGCTCTAGGAATTGTTTAGCTTACAAACAACCCACAGTTTTTCCTTTATCCAGCCTTATGGGGTTTTACTTTACACACATTCAGCTTAGAATAAAGCCAAAGATCCAAAGAGACTTCTACTCTGATTTCTGGAGCTTTTTCTTTGCAAAGCTTTCCTTTCTTTGGTATTCTGTAGAGAAAATTCCCAGTCACCTTGCCTCTCCAAACTTCTGTTTCTGTCCCTTCAACTCAACAAAACTACCCTACTGTGCTTTTCTTTACCCTTCTAGGGGCAAAGTCTGAAAATTGCTTCCAGGAAGAAAGCTAGGCTGATTGTGGGTCTTACTGCATTGTTTTTCTTCTCTCAAGGATCACTGTCCTATAATACCTGCAGTCCAGTTTCAGAAAATAGTTGTTTCATATATATTTTTCAGTTTTATAGTTGTTTATGACAGGAAGGCAAGTCTAGTATCAATTATTCCAGGTAGTTGGAAGCAGAATTCTTGTTTGATATGTTTTTATGCTGTATTTTTTGTTATTATTTTTGAATGGAGATCTATCATAACTATATTTACCACAAGATAAGGGATATTGATTGTCCTTATATTAAAATCAATTGTAGTGCTTTTCCTAATTACAAATACCTGTGTTCTATCCTCAGAGATCTTGATTAGGTAGATCAACATAGGCTCCAGACATCATAGTTTAAAAAGCTTGACAAGTGATTTTTAATACACAGCGAGAGCTTAGAATCACTGTTCTAGTAAGCTTAAATCTAATATAGCATTGATAAACTTAAATGGAGTGTCCTACAACATGTTCCTAACTCAGTGGCACCCAGGAAAAATGGAATAAAAATTTAGAGGAGTAGGACCTCCTGGATATCCCCGTTGTCCACATAAAAAGCACTAATTTCTGGCAGAGCAGGAGTCTTTAGAGCCCTGATCAAGTGCTATGGTTGGTGCTTGTTCTGATTTGCTTATGCCTGTGCCACAGCATTGTCATGGATCTTGAATATCACTTCTGCTTGTAAGTGTCAAGAGCCTCTTAATATTTATAAAGCAATCTACAAACATTCTCACAATACACTGATTCAGAGTTGGTTATGAAATTTCATCTTGTATGACAATGCTGTTTTGATTAGCTGTGACTGCTTGGAGCTTAGTGGTAAGAAGGAACCTAAAGTCAGTTCTGGACTCAGCAGGAAGGTATGATGTTATAGATTAGTGATACCTGTCATCAGTTTGGAATTGAAGGAATGGGGCACATGACCCATGTGTTTGCAATTCATGTATTGTTTATAGGCAGTCTTTTCCTCTAAGTTTTTCTAATTGCACAAGAAAAATGGTTCCCACTCTTTATATTCATATTGACTTTAGCACATATGAGAAACATCTTATATTTAGGAGTACTGATACCCAAGTTATTTTTTCATTCATCTATGCATTAATTCCTTCACTTTTTCTTTCTCTTGCTCTAAAAATATAATTGGTATGATACCATGTTATTAGAATAGTGGTCTTTGGACTGTACTTCTTTTCTTCTTTTTAATTAAATAGACCCGTCGTATATTTCTAAAGGTCAGTGGCTCTGTTAACCATATTTTCCCAAATCTCCAACTAGACACAGAGTCTTATGCCTGGTCTAACAATAGGACAGAAGATTTGAAGTTGGGACACTTTTAGATAGAATCTATAAAATGGTTGGAGCATAAATTAGTTCTGGATTGTTAATAATAAATATTTTTGAATTATAATCATATATGTAACTAAATAAGAATATTTCTCATTTGCAAATTCTTATATATTAGGCCAATCATATTCTTATAATTTTAGAGTATGGTACTTTAGAAAAATGTCCTACTTTCAAGCATATAAACCTACTGTTATTGTTATTATTATTATTATTTATGAATAAAATATTGTTAGCTAAGTGCTTTGGGCTACAGAATCAACCAGATGATGATAATTACTGGTTGTGATTCTTATTCTGATTTACTCCAGGTCACTTAGTTCTTCTTCCCATTCTGTGTGTATATTGGGTTAAGGAGTTGGGTATTAGCAAACTAACAGGTTTATTATGTGGGTCACTTGTATGAAAGAGATCTGCTTCTCTTGGGTAAGAAACTCATTTTTCCAGTCTCCACATTTGGTGGAGATGGAGTGGGAAGTGGAATGGTGGAGGATGCCTTACCATTTATTTCAGTTATTATCAATTTGGAATGCTTTCTGGTGCCAAAAATGTAGGATGTTTAGCATAGTATATTGTAGTGAAAAGAGCAGGGTGTCAAGAACCAAGAGATATAGATTCTAGTCTTAACTTGTCATTTGCTAACTCTGTGACCATATCAAGCTACTTAACCTTTATGACTTTAACTTATTTTTATATGAGATGGGATTAGTAATCTGTTTTACCTACCCCACAGAGTTGTTGGGTATCAAATGAAACCATAGTTTTTAAAAACCTTTGAGAACTTATTAATGGTATACCATTATGAGGTAATATGGTGTATATAACTGTGTGTGCCACTTATACTGGCTTGTCTTTCCCCCTGGGAAAATGCATGGAGTTGTGATGTCTATGCCTGATTTTTAATTTTTTTTATGGATTAAAAAAATGATTCTGTTAGGAAGCTTTCTGATGCTGGTTCTATTTAGGAAAAAGAAAACTACTGAGGTTATCTGTTTTTACTAAGTCACAAATAATTTCAATGAGGTGTATTCATCAGTTGTGCTTTGCTTTACAGCTTGGAATCCCATCCACTGCCAGCACATTGAATGCCACAATGCAATTAACAAACCAGCTGTGAAGGTACTGTTTTATTAGACTTTGTGCCATATTGTATTGTCAGTGGCCAGATTATCAGGAGCACATTACTGGATGAAATGGGGTAGATTTCATCTTCCTTTGTAAAGCAGAGGCCTGTGATCTGTAGTAATCTCAAGTGCCTCCATGCTCAGTCTGACTGTGCTTTGGTGGATTGGATCAAGACAAAGCAATGAATAGTGGTGTTTGCGGGTTTTTGCTGTGAATTCACAAAGAGCTTCCTTTTCTGTTTTTACTCTACGCTTTCCAGAAAGTGTAGTTAATATTTGTTAATGCTTCCTGAGCTGGGGCCATTTTTTACTATGGCAGTTCTGGCTTGGTGGTGTTCTTTCTTCACAATGTGAGCACTCCCAAACCCACACCATCAACATACACCATGCAGATCAAGAGTATTCAACATCCAGATGAGTTGATGAGATGAGATGATGTTGAGTAAAAAGGAAAGTTATGAAATCATGTAGTATGATGCTAATGTCATTGAAAAATTACATTCATATATATTCATATTCACATTGAAAAACAACCAGTAATACTCATTAGAATGTTACCGGGATTGTATCGAGATGGAGGGTTAATGAGTTATTTGAATTTTCTTCTTTCCTTTTCTCCATTCTCCTAAGGCTCTACATTTGTCATGTGGTATATTTAGAAACAGAAAAATTACCATTTTAAATGTGTCAGACAGATATGAACACATTAGTATGGGTGTAAACTCAACTGTTCAGAGTAAAATAGAACTGACTTGACTAGTTACAAATCTTATGGGTTATGTTAATGTAGTCATTCAAAAGGTCAGTGCTTAACTAGCTAATCTCTAAAGACTTTGTAGTTTTAACATCCTAATAGCTTCTCCTTTTGAGTTCAATGAAAAATATCTTTAGCTGAAAGAGATATGAATGACTTATTAAAAAAGAGAGTAAAGTAACAATATTCAAGAGGATTTCTAAATGTGTTGCATGGGAAAGACTTGGGGAAAATTGATTAATTCTCACTGAATACCTTCATAATAGTGAGCTATACCACTAGGCACTAATGATTTTCCAAATAGAAAAGTGTTATCTACTTTTGTTGCAATAGGCTGCAAAGAAGTGCTTTTTAGGCAAGAGTGAAGAGTTGTGATAGGATTAAGGATGAAAGTGTGTTGGAACTTATCACACTCTCCTTTTGGTTTTACTTGGTTCTATTTGAAGTCAACTTTATGAGATACTTTGGAGCCCAGATAATTATCTAAGACAGGGTTGGCAAACTACGACCCATAGCCAAACCTGGCCCACCGCCTGTTTTTGTAAATATAGTTTTATTGGAACAAAGCTATGCTCATTTGCTGATGTATTATCTATGGCTGCTTTTGTGCTACAGGCACAGAATTGAGTAGTTATGACAGAAACTGTATGGCCCACAAACCCTAAAATACTTACTCTCTGGTCATTTATAGAAAAAGTTTGCCAATCCCTGAATTTAACACACCAGAAAGTAAGTATTCATTGCATCTGAGGAAGAATGAAACTTATATAAGGAAACTTTTCACACTGGGCCATTAGCATCAGGAAATATGTAATCTATAAATTTTGATGGATAATTATCTAAATTTGGCAGTTTTAACTCTTGTTTCCTTAATCATTGAAAATCCTCAGAGTTTTAACTTTGAATTATAGACTGTTTGGGTTAAAAGTTTGGGTCATTTCCCCACTTCAGATCAGTCAAAATAACTCAGGAAAAGCCAGTGATGTTCCAGAAAAATTGGTATATTAGGCATATTAACTGCATACACAGCTATAGCATGGATTGATTATTTCTTGAAGGGCAGGAACAGAATGCAAAATGACTTTGATAAATCATAGAAATTTAAACTGATACAATGCACAAAATATAGTTAGTCATCTGAATGTTTTGTTCACTTGATTTAAAACATCCAGATATTTGGAGTATCCTGATGATCAATTAT
>NW_007755652.1:0-7425 GCF_000696425.1 Galeopterus variegatus | reverse complement strand
CGTGAGGAGGGGGCGCCCCGTTCCCCGCCCCTGCCGGGAAGGGGCCCGCCTCGTGCCCCCGGTTCCGGTTCCGGTCCGGCCCGCGCCCCTCCCGGACACTCACTGATTAGCGCCTCCAGAGTCTCCGGCTCCATCGCGGGCTCCATCGGCCACGGGCCCCCCGCTTCGGCACCACCCCCCGCCCCCTACAGCTCTCGCGAGACCTCCTCGGCACCGCCCTCCACCGATTAAAGGGGCAACGTCCGCCCCGACGTGCGGGAGCAGCGCATAGGAGCGCTCGGCACCATAGAGATACGAACGAGATCGCCTAGAGCGTCACCTGCTTGTCAACCCCTCCCCCAAGCAGCGTCTACGTCGCGGATGGCACCCGCCGCCTGCCTTCCTGTTCCCTGCGCTCAGGCGGGAGAGGAAGCGGAGAAACCGAGGGCCGAGGGCAGCACCATGGAAACCCCACGGGACGCTCTAACTCGTCCTGCGTCACCGAGATGCCCGTGACCGCTTCCGGAAGAGCGCTCCGCGGCCATGTTTTTGAGGGGCTCTGAGGTCACTTCCGGAGCCGTGGGCGGGTACTTCCGCTTAGTTGCAAACCTGGGAGGGTCCCTTAAAAGGGTAGTAACGTACGTTGGCCGCTTTGAAGATGATGACGAAGATAAGTTAAAGTTTGCGGAGTTCTTACAGTGTGACAGGCATTCTTCTAAGCACTTCTCATACATTCATCTGTTTGCTCCTCATACCAATGAGCCAGATAACTAGTTTCCCTGAGGTCACACAAGTGGCGGAGCCTGAACCCCGTACAGTCTCCTGCATTCATCCTGCAAACATTTAATAAACTTTGCATTTGTTTTGCTCTGTGATGGGCACTGGGGGAGAAAGACAAGGCCAGGTATTTATTATACAGTGTGATCGGGGAAGCACACGGGGTAGTGGCAAAACAGGAGAGGCTAGGGGGAGTCTTGTTAGGAAACTTTCACAGACAAGGTGCTGTTTAGCTGGAAGACGGTCGGATTTCTCTAGGTAGACTAGTGCGAAGAGATAGATATTCAGGGGGAAGGAGTAAGATGAGTTTAAGGAATTGAAAGTATTTCAACACAGTTCCAGAGGGTGTTTGCGGGAGATGGCCTCGGATTGGGCCGGAGCAAGGGCATGCAGGTCCCGTTTTTAGCTTGCTTTCTGTAAGCGATGTTGGAGGTGTCGTCACGGATAGTGACCAAGTCAGGGTTTTGTTTTGGAGAGGTCTAGGCGCCAGCAGCAGGAAGAAGGTACTGGTGGGGGCAGGCTGAAATTAGGGAGGCAGAGTGCACAGACTTCCTAGCCACGGTGCCTTTTTTCCTGCCTCTTCCTCCATCGAAGACCTCCCTCACCTGCCTTTTCCACCCGCGGTCCAGGATCGTCTGGTGACATCACTGCCAGAGACAGCCTGGTCGCGGGCTCACCTGCTCAGTTGCACTCCGTTGTCCCCTGGCGGCCCGCCAGGAAATAGGCCCGCGGTGCCCTCTCCCGAGTCCATGTGCCAGGGAGGGTTAAAGCGCGCCTGAGACTAGGGAATCTGGCGAATCCGGTCCTGCTCGGCTGTCGCTTTGGCAAATGACCTCGATTCACCTTGCAGAACCGCAGTGAGCTCATCTGGGAGACGAGAGGGTTTTGCTGGGTCAATTTTTCCGCTAAACTCAGCCATTCGGCAGACCCGGCCGCTCTTCTAAATTCTCTCCCATAGGCCATTAAAATTATACAGAAAAGTGATATGTATGTTTACTGCATTCCTCAGTAAAAACTGTAACATAATATGTACTTAGAGCTCTTCTCGCTTGTTTCTTTTATTACTGAAATGAATTATTACTGAAATAAAATGCAAACCACATTTACTGCATTGATTTAGGGGTGTATCCCGGCTATCAGGAGTCACTTTTTAAAGGCAACATAGTTTTGACCTGGGTGCACATTCTGACTTCACTTGTTTCTAAGCTGTGTGGTCTGAGGCATGTCACTTAGCCTCTGTAGATCTCAAGTTTCTCATCTGAAACATGGTTGTAAGAATTTAATGAAAGGATGACTGCAAAGTGAACCTGCTAACACATGCTCCCTACCCCACCTTCTGTGCTGAACTTTTCTCCTTAAGGGAGTATATTTCCTTTTTCATTATTATTATTATTATTTTTGTCTCTCTCTCCCACCAGAATGTAAGCCCTGTGAGAGCAAGGAATTTCATCTATTTGGTTCACTGATGTATCTCCAAGCCCTAAGAGAGTAACTGGTGCACAGTAGATGTTCAAAAAATATGCATTGACTGACTGAATAAATGTGCCCAGCATTGCACAGCAAGTTGGGGGTGAGGAGAGGAGACCTGGGCTGTGTTCTAGGCCTTGGTGAGTCCTGAGGCGCTGGGCTTGGCGAGGGAGACTCAGAAACTGTGTTTATGCAGGTAAGGCCTGGCAAAGACTGGGTTCAGGGGAGGAGGTGTGGAAGAAGGAACTTCAGGATGGTGAGGAAGAAGAAGTTGATGAAATGAAATAGGACCAACACAGGAAACAGGAAATGTAGGAATTTAGCCCCTGGCAGCTGTTCTTACCCATTCCCTACCATTTGCAACTGTGTTGCTCTGAGTGACTTGGGAAACCCCTTGGAGGGACAAGTGAAGCTGAGCTGTCCTTGAACCAGCTATAATCTACTGACCTGTGCTCGCCTCCAAGCATGTAACACTTAAGCCCCTTCCCAGGAAAACCCCTCCAGCACTGGAAATACTTGTGAAGATGGGGTGGGGGAGAAGAAAGAGGAGATGGAGAAGTGGGTGTCTTTGAGAACTTGGAGGAGAGATTTGTGACAGGGCATGCAATCTTGTCTTGGGGGAATTGTAGAAGGTCCAGGGAACAAGCTGAGGCATGGTGCCAACTCCAGCCCCTGTGATCCCAGCCAGATCCTGGCTCACATGGTTCCAGGCAGACCCCTGGGAGTGGAGGCACAGAGGACCATGGTTATCATCATCTCCTTTAATCCTCATACAGACCTAAGAGTTGAGTATTATTCTTCCTGTTTTACAGATGAGAAATCTGATGCTCTGAGTGAGGATGTGGTTGGCCAAAGTCCCAACATGCCTCCATCCCAAGAGCCCACATAAGAAAAAGTCCCTGCCTTCAAAGGATGGAAAACACAAAAGCAGATAAAACACATTGAGATCATTACAAAGGGACCCAAATGGGATGGTGTGAAGACAGTGAAGGCCATATGGGAAGTGGTCTAGGCAGATCTTCCTGAAGAGTTGACATTCAAGCTGAGAAAGCCAGCTATAGGAAGGGTGCCCAGGCAGAGAGAACAGCAAGTGCAAAAGAGGTCACACAGCTAGGAAGACCAGAAGCCGAATTTGAACTCAAGCTTCGGGCTCTGCACCCAGAGTCTGTGTTTGACCCCAGGAACCATGATTCCAGCTGCCAGTGCTGACTAAGGAGAGAGCAGCCAACAGAAAGATGGTAGAGCCCATGGGATGTATGTATTCAACAACTTGTGTGTGTGTTTGGGGGACAGAAAGGGGGACTCATATTTTCTGAATCAGAATTACGCCACATGGTATAAGTAAGATCATTGCCATGATTTATGAATTTATGCAGTAAAAGGCCCACAAAGTATTAAAAGTCAACTGTATTTCTGTGTATATTTAATAAATTATGTTTATTGAGAGGAATGACTGTTTAGATAGAAGGAAATATAAATTCAGTGCAAATATAAATGCCTGTGTTACAGAAGATGATCTAATTGGTTGTTTGCAAGTAAGTCTTTCCCAGAAAATCTGGATTACCTGAAATAATGGGACAGCAAAAGTGAGATTTAGTCCAAGGGAATCTGAGACATTTCTTGGAGGGGGGTAGAGGATTGTGGCCACTAGAGAAATGGACTTGTTCATTGGGCTTTTCCATGTACTGAGGGGTTGCGGGGTAGGTGGGAATCTCCTTTGTGACAGTTTGTTTCACTGCCTTTGCTCTGATTCCATGATAAAGATAATTTTCTACTATTTATCGACTCATCTGATGTGTGTCATGACTCTTGCATATATATCATAGTAGTCCTTTGAGGTAGGTATTCCTGCCCATTTTACAGAGGAGGAAACTGAGGTCCAGAGAGGTTAAAGAAAAATTTGACTGAGGCCATAAGTGGGGAGCTGGGCCCAAGTTCTGCTTGATTTCTAAGGCGTTGCTGGGCCTACTCTGCTGGTTTTCTTTGAGGTGACCGCCTGTGTCAAAATCCCCTAGGCAGCTAGTCAAAGAATGCAGTCTCCTGGGAAAACTCAGATTCAGCTGGGACTCTTTGGGGATGTGGCCCGGGAATGCACAGCCCAAAATTAAAGAGCCTTACGAAATTAGACAGCCTTAACCTGTGCTTGGCTCACCCCCTGCTCCCTGAGCCCACTGCACCTGGCCTGCTCTGGCTGCCCGAGGACCTTAGATCTGAGATTAGCTCATCTAGTGTGATGCAGACTCACCCAAGGTCTGACTGCATGGTGTGGACAATTTCTGCAGTGTAGTGGAGCCCTGTTCCCTGGCTTCCCTCTATCCCAGCTCTTCACAACATCAGCCTCTCCCAGCTCTGGGCGCTCAGGTGTATGAGGTGGCATTGTACTTTTACTGGTGACTGAATTGTGTGCCAACCTAGGTAAGGGACAGGAGAAGAGACAGGAAATCAAGCATCTGGGCAACTCCCTTTCCCCACCTTCGTCCCTTAGGATGATCTGATTTACAGGGGTGTGGCTACAGAGGCTGGTACTATGACCCTCACCCCACTGGCTGGAAGAAAACAAGAGACCTCGGATTTCACCAATAGGAGAGCAACATGCAAATATTGCCCCACATAGACTGGCTGATGGACAGATGTGTACCATTCATTCCTGTGCTCTAGGACTTGGAGTTTATGACATAACTTTGAGGTAGAGGTTACTCATGAAAGCAAGTAATTATTGAGCACCCACCTGTGCCAAGTCCTGTGCCAGGAGCAGGGGATACAGGGGTGAATAAGAGGCAAGGCACTACCCTGGTGGAATTTACATTCTAGTAAACAAACATATAAATGAACAATAAGATTTCAGATCAGAATGGTGCCACAAAGACAGTTAACCAGGGAGCCATGAAGTGACAGCCCTGTAACAAGTCCTGAATAGGTTTATTCAAAGTGCTGCAGAGGAGGGCGAGACTAATCATCTTGCAGGTGAGAGACAGGAGGTGCCCATGAGCAGAGAAAAATGTGGAGGAATTTCCTCCCCAATGGTGGGTGTGGGTGTGTGGCAGCGGGGGGGGGGGGGGACAATATGTGCTAAATAAGATCTTCAGGAATCCGGGAAGTATGATGTGGCTGGCAGGAAGGATGTGCAGGGCAGGGGAGGGCAGAGCTATGTGACTCTAGGTAAGTCACTTCACCTCTCGAGCCTTGGTTCCTGGAGGATTAGAAATAACATGTACAACACCTGCATACAGTAGGCACTTATATTCTAAATAAAGAAAGCTCCAAATGGTGACTACTGTTGTTATGGTGGGAGAGGCCCTCAATTCCATTCCCTAGGTTTAGGGCTTTGTTGTCTTCCCTTCTCCCAAAGTATATACATTCAAAGCACTTGTCTTCCTGTCTTCACCTCTCCCCAGCGAACCCACCCATCCCATGCAACTCTGCACACTGGCACTTTGTCTCCCGGCAGGACAAGGACTCTAAGGACAGCAGGAAAGACTTGGATAATCTCCAAGAAAGGACTTCCTTGTCTTTCTGTCAGAGTCGCAGCTGCTGGGGGGAGGGGAACAGACCGCTGTTCCCACAGAGTTAGAGAATTCCTGAGGTGGAAGAAATCTTTGAGATCATCTATCTAGTCCGGAGATTTTCAATCTTTTTTGACAGATAACCAATGTAAGAAATGCATTTTACATCAGTGCCGGGTGAACTCAGGTTTTGTGGAACCTGAAGTTTGTAAAAAATTTGAAGACCTCTTTAAAAAAAGAATATGAAATTACTGATGCAGGTTGGCCAGTTAGCTTGGTGGGTTAGAGCACAGTGTTATAACACCAAGCTCAAGGGTTCAGATCCCGGTACTGGTCAGCCACCAAAAAAAAAAAAAAGAAAGAAAAGAAAAGAAAAAAATCACTGATGCAAAATTATGTATGTATTTAGTATGAGAAATAAATTCCCATAAATTACATACTTTAAAAAGCTGACAAATACCATAATAATAAAATCAGAACAGTAAGATATTTTTACTTACACCTGACATACCAGTATAATACCAGTATAATTTTTTTCTACAACTTTGGGTCGCATGATCTTCATATAACAATGATTTTATTATATTTTCTCTAAAGAGAAAGACAAGTCATCCTTCCAGCTTGGCTGATGGAAAGATGTTTTTATTTCTTATTTTGGAAAAGTTTTTCTCAGCTTCATGATCTGTTACTGGTAATGTGTCATATGCTAAGACACAAACCATGTGTCATGATATATAAAACAGTCAATGTCATACTTGCTGTTTGCAGTACTGCTACAGGTTTGTGCTCTGCAACAAAGGCTTTCTGATAAATTCCATTGCTTGTGATTTCTAACAAAAATAAAACAGCATGGGGTGCATTTCTAATTACATGTGCTGCATTATTAACCATACTCCCTATAGATGTGGAGTTCCACTGTAACAAGGTGTCAACGGGAACTGAATCATCCACTTATAATTTACCACATCTGATAATCGGAGAATTTTCCACAGACCAGCTTCTGGCTCCATGCATTGGAGATCATGCTTCGTTTCCACTGACCACATTCTTCCCATGTCTGGTACCTAGGATATATATTGTGGTCACACAGTGATCCTTGTCCCTTTATGCCAGGATAGCAGATGAGTCAGGTGGTAGGAGTATTTCTGAGAGCCATTCCTACACTAGGACTGCCAGCAATCACATAACTATTCATTGAAGTGACTGTGAACTTTATAACAACAACCCACTAAGTTAAAACTGAGGGTACATTCAACTCAACCTCCATTAGTCAGATCTCAAACATGCTTATGGCCACTCCAGTACTGCCCTTCACAAGGTGAAGTGTGAGAGAGAGCAAGTCAATGGAAAGAGACAGCAGCCCTAACTGATTGTGATTTAAATCTCTTACTTTTGCAAATTGTATAATGTACAACCATGTGAACACATCACGTCCCAAGAGCAGGGACGGGTTCTAAGTTCTAAGTTCTAAGTTTTATTAGCTTCATGGTAAATCCACCTCTGATTGAGACACACACACACACACACACACACACATCAAGTTTTGTACGGCAATACTTACCCTTACCAGATGCCAGGCATGCTGATATTTTCTGTTTGGTTCTGCTTGGCAGCCTGTGGTCTGAAGATGCTGGTTCAAGTCTAACTTGGGCAGGAGTGGAGCAGTGACTTGCCCAAAGTCACGGAACCACTGCAGCAT
>NW_007755651.1:0-7425 GCF_000696425.1 Galeopterus variegatus | reverse complement strand
CTGGATCATATCCCTCTTGTCTAATCATATTTCTCCATCACTTTCCACTCATTGTCAAACATAGCATAAAGATACACAAGTTTAACCATTACTTTGAGTCTTCATTTCCTTATGAAGGCTCCCATAACATGTAAAATTTACATGAAATAAATTTGGATGCTTTTCTCTTGTTAATCTGTCTTTTGTTATATGGGTCTCAGCCATGAACCTAGGATGGGTGAGGGAAAGGTATTTTTCTTCCCTTACAATATGTTTCTATGCATATGCAGAAGTAAACCAGGGAACCTATTTCTAGGTAGGTAACATCCTGTGAAAGCACCAGTAAAAGAAAATAAAATTTCTCTTTTGATTTTGGAATTCAGCCATATCTAGAGAATGCCATAAATGGATGGCAACCAATATCTACAAATAACTATGACCATAATAACATCAGTAACTGATATTTATTGAGCATTTACTCTGTGCTAATTCTTGATAGACATGATCTTATTTGATCCTCACAGCAATTCTATAAAATATATAGGATTAATGACTCCACATAACAGAAGAGGAAATGCAGACACTTGGAGTTAACCTAGGATCATACCTGCCAGGAAATAGTGAAGACGGGATTTGAACCCAGGCAGTCTGACTCCACAGTTTACTCTCTTAACCACTAGTCTGTAGTGTTTAAGTCAGCTTGGGAGTTCACCTAAAGTGGTGAATGTCTAAGTTTTTGAATTACAAATATGACAAAAACAGTTCAGTTTGTGGCAGGAAAAAGAAAGTGGTCCTGAAATGCATTTACTTGAAATATATACTACTACCTCCTTACCATAAATTAAATTGATTTAATTTCATTCTCATGACACATCACTGTTTATTTAAAATGAAATAAAATAAGTTTTTCCACTTTGCTAAATTTGGGACAAACACAATATATCATAGACAGTACTCTGAGAATAAGAAAAGTTTATTTCATGGGGTGACTTTCATAGTCACTAAACACAGAACAACTTGCACATTTCAATATTTTCTCCTGACAGCACAGATATTACATTGACTCTAATATCAGTTTTCGTGCATCATTTCTATAGTTGTAAAAGAACATCTGCTCATCTGATTTATCTGCAGCTTAGTACAATCAAGTACTTACCTCTTAGTTCAGGAGGATTAAAAGAAAACTCATTACACCCAAAGACAGCTGAGAAATTAATGAATCTGTAGATCAGAACAAATTAAGACCTATTAACTGTAAAGAGTCTGAAATGCCAATACATTATATTTTGGATACATAGCAGCCAGGAATCATCACGTCAAATGCTGATATGCTACTGAACAAAGAAATGGAACAGATCCTAGGAACTAAGGACTTTGTCCTTTTGGTGGTGCTGTTGCTATGCACTAGTGCCAGGAAAACAGCACACAAAAAATTAACCACTGAGCACAAGAAGCTTTGCTTTTCCATGATCAAGTTGCTAGAAATTTGGGGGTGAGGGAGAGAAGCGAAAGCTAAATAAAAGAACAGGAGATAAGATAATCCTGCCATGTTAAAAGGTAAAGACAATACTTTAATGTTATTATGTAAAACCTATGAAAATGGCAATAATGTTGCAAGGTTAATCAAGATCATAACTTGTCTGAGAACCCCACCATATGCTTGCAATTTTATTAAGTGCATTCCGCCTTGTTTTTCTCCAAATATTATGCTCTGCAACATGTCATGTGGATGGATGCACGCGGTGAGCTTTCTTTTTTCCCCCAAGCAAAGGAGACTTACGTGCTTGATGCTAGGTTATGGGAATTCTTAACTTGAAGGAATGATAGCTTTGGGGTATCTGCTCACAGGGCAGCATGCACATTAGACATTCTTTTCTTGAAACTAGGTTCGAGGAGGGACAGAGAAGTAATAAAATATTGAAATAATGATGTAATGAAAGAGTTTATTTGTAAAGCTCTGAGGAGGTCAGTCCTGATGACAATGGTTAAGTTCACATCAAAACAAGCACAACAAAAATCTCTGCCCACCCTGATAGGCCTCAGTGGTTATAAAAAGGGAAAATGTCCTAGAAATCTCTTCCAATCACTCAGTGGCCCTTGGAGGAAAATAACCTCAGGTAGTAGCAGTTTATAGTCATGCAAGCTCACTCCGCGAAGCACTGGGCACTTGTACTCCACGTACTCATTCAATTTGCATAATGCCAATATGAGGAAGACCCTTTCATTATTCCCATTTCATAGGTGACCATATCAGTAAGTGGCAGAGCTGGGATTTCAGCACAGGTTGGCTGATCTAGAGTTTATACTCTTGGTCTTCACGTGAAGCTGTGTCCATTGATAGCCATTCCTATTCCTTGAAAAGAAAACACACACACACACACACACACACACACACGCTCAGACATGGTTTTATGCTATTGTCAATCAAAATTTCTCACCAAGATAAAATTCACTTAAAAATCCATTAGAACTAACTCCTTGCTCTCTTCCCAAGGCTTCCTAGAACCCAGTTTTTGAATAAATCTCGTGAAGGCTACTCCTAACAGAAACCCTCCCAAATTGACTACTTGTAGCCTGGTTTTCACAGAAGTTGTGAAGTATTGTTTTAATTGAATTTGGTTCTAAGTTAGAAACTTTGAAGAATTTGTCTGTCAAAGGCCAATGGATTTCTTAGTAGGTTTGATTTATTTAGCAAGAGATGCCTACAAAAGCCAATTTGCTATGAGAAATATGGTTACATTTAATTACACTTTTAAATGACTAATTTATTATATCTCAGCACCTTTTAAACAGTACATATTACTCTGAACTGTACAGATGCTGAGGAAAGCTGAGGAATCAAAGCTTATGGTAAACACAACAGATTTTCTAAAGACTCTTCGCTTTGCTCTGCGTGGGCTTTCTGGTTTCAGACCGCGGTGTGTGTGAAGTTGTCAGGTAAAGGTGCTAAAGTGAATGTGACCTGACTATATCTCTTTTTTGTACTATCAAGACTTGCTCAGAGAGAAGGTTTTTTCCTTTGGGTATATATTTGATATCCATCCATCAAATCTTGAATATTAAATATTACCTGCATCACTTAGGATTTATTAAAGCAAAACAAAGCTGATGTTTATTTTGGAATTTTGATGACAATTACTTTATTTTAGAATAAAAATGGAATTTAAAAATATTATTGATTGATTCATTCAACCCATGACGGACAACCAGCAGTGATGCCTCCTGACAGCCTCTGTGCTCAGCATGGAAGGTATAAAAAGATGGAGGCACAGTTCTGCCTTCAAGGGCTCACAACCAGGCGTAGGGGATACTGGTAACACTGGTTATTTGATGTTGTAAGTGCTATAATTGAGCCTGAAGATAATGGGAACCAAGAGAAGGAAGCAAATGATTCTGTGCAGGGTAGGTTGAGGGTTTGGGAGGGTTTCATGAAGCAGTGACAAGTGAGTTGGAACGTCAGAAACAAGTAGTGGGAAGGGGTGAATAGGCAGAGCACAGAGGATTTTTAGGGCAGTGAAACTACTCTGTATGACGCTGTAATGGTGGATACATGTCATTATACATTATATATCCAAATCCAGAGAATGTACAACACCAAGAGTGAATTCTAATGTATACCACGAACTTTGGGTGATAATGATGTGTCAAAGGAGGTTCATTAATTGTAAAAAACGTGCTGCTCTGGTGGGGGCCATTGAGAATGGGGGAGGTTAGGCATAAGTGGGTGCAGGGGGTACATGGGAAATCTCTATATCTTCCTCTCAATGTTGCTGTAAACCTAAAACTTCTTTAAAAAAATAACGCATTTAATAAAAATTAGCCCCAAAACAAACAAACGAAAACCAGGTAGCATGTTCCAGGTAGAGAAGAGGGATGGGGGGCAGTCCAGGTGGAGGAAGAGATGAGCACTGGCGTGGTCTGAACAGAAGGTGTGGCTCACACGGTGACAGGCAAGTCGCACAATGCGGCTCAGTAGACAGTGCTTCTCTGTGTGTATGCTGGGTGGGGTGGGGAGTGATGGGGAAGTAAGCAAAACTCACTTCGGTCCTATTCAAGCTGCTGGAGAAACAAAGACACTAAGAGGAGGTTTTCTTGCTAAAGGAGAGACTCTACCCTCACCTCCATAGACTTATTATTGCTCCTTGGAGGTGTTTTCCCCCTCTTGTCTGCATGGTGAACTTGTACTCATTCTTGAACTCTGGCTTAACTATTGCCTTCTCTGTGAAAGCATCCCTGAAACCCACAGGTAGAATTGCTCCCTCTTACGTGTTCCCATAACTCTTTATTGTACTATCACTCACTGCCCTGAGTTACAGTGAGCTGTTTACCTCTGCTTCCCTCCAAAACTCTCAAGGCTGGGTAAAGCCTTTTTTGTATCCCTAGTACTCAGTCTAGTCCACAGCACATTATGCCACTAAGAAAAAAAAAGTGTGGAATGAATTAATGTGAGATAGATGAGCAAGCTGAAATGAGAGTTATCATGGATATATTCCTGGCTGTAGTGGCAGAGAGAAGGTACATCCCTCACAATAAGGCCTGCAGAAGGGCTACAGAAGGCTTAATCGGGTACAAGGTACAGGTATATGTGCAGAGTGCATTTAGGAAATTACAACTAGGACTAAAGTATGGAGTGAAAGGTGGAGAGCAGGAGGAGATGAGGCTGCAGAGGGGGGAAAGGTCTCAGATCATGGGGGCACCAGAATACCAAACTAAAGCAGCAATGGGGAATCACTGAAGGGCTTCAATGTAGGGAAGAAATCAGATCAGATATGGGCTTTAGAAAGATCATTAATGTGAATAATAATAACTAACCTCTATTTATTAAATGCTTATTATGTCTCACGTACAGTGCCAGGTTCTTTACAAGGTCAAAGCTTGGATTTGACTTCAGAGCAGATTCTCCTGATTGCTAGGCTATGGTGCTTGGACTGGAGGCACAGAGCTGTTAGGGGATTGCTGAAGGAATTCAGATGAAAAATAAAGTGCCCAGCCTATGGTATTAGATAGGGAGGGTAAAGAGATAAAAAGGAGTGGATTCTTAGGATCTGGAGACCAATTGGATATAAGGGATAAAGGAGAAGTGAAGCTGTCTTCCAAATCTCCAGCTAGACTGCCAGCATGGATAGTGCCACTGTTCATGCAGATACAAGAAGAACAGGATATCATTATCATAAATACAGTTATGAATTCTTTCATTTCTTCTTTTTCACTGTCCCTGTACAACTTCTAAAGAGAAAGGCATGATGTCTCAGAAAGACTGTGACGGTGCTTGTAAACTGCTCTATTTAAACTCTATATGAGCAGCAAGATGCCGAGTTCATTAAGAAATGCAATTTCCCATTTGGTGATAGTTCCAAAGTGAGAATAGACAGAATTTGATGCAATGATAAATATATCTTATGAATACAAAGGGTAGGCTTTTCAATATTTTCTCTGTCTAAAAAATAGACTATTTTCAATTTCTCATTTGGTCAGATAGAGGGGTTATTAAGTTCATTACCAATGGTGTTATTTTTGGCCGTATACTTTTAGAGAGGAGTAGTTGTCACGCAGGAGACTTTACCTGCCAGAACAGGCCAGTGATGTGAACACAGTATCCAGGGCAACCAAAAGTTCAGACTTTTCAGACCATAAATAATCATTCCTCAGCTTGTCCTTTGTAATGTTGGTCTCTGAGCCACTTCATGACAGAAGTGGCCTCAATCAGGAGGCCACTGTATTCTTTCTTATTTGTGGTTTAAATGACTGCTGAGGAATATTTTATAAGAAAGGCAATGTTTCAATTCCATCACAAATTGCACAGGTAAAAATCTGCAACTGACTCTTGTGATCTTAGCTCTGGCTACAAGGATACTTGGCAACCAGAGTAACAAGAACACAGATATTTCTCTGGGTGGGTGGAAACACTTTGGCACCAAGGCTGCTTGAGGTGTTATGTACGCTTGATGGTTGTGTTTAATAAAAGCACAATTGAGGCAAGAGAAACCTGGAAAGTTGGTGAGGCAAGGATAAAGAATACTAATGAAAAATTAACATCATTCTCCCCCATCCCCACATCTCCTTAGAGCCAATGTGCATTCCTCCTCCCTGAAGACTTGTAAGTTCTCTCCAAAGCACAGAAATCTCACCTTCCACTGGCTGTCCACAGCACTCATTTGACAATTGAGTCAAATATCAAGAAGTCACCAAATCATGGTGGTTAGGAGCTCAGACTCAGGAGTCAGGCCAAGCTAGGTCTGAATCTCTTTACTCAAGAGCCTCAATTTTCTCGTCTGGAAATGGGAACTCTCATAGTGCTTACCACAGGGGTAGCTCTAAGGAGTAAATTTGACAACACATGTACGGCACTAGGTGCCACGGCTCCTGAGATTTCCAAGATCTACAAAGATGTTAGAGACCTGAAAAAGACTGACTTTAAAATATAAAGAGTACATTGCAAAATTCATAATTATTTAATTAAATATGCACTTAAAACATAACTTATCCACTGTCAACTACACTTCAAGTCAATCTTTATATAGTTATATATAAAATGAATCAAAATTATATGGTTTTATATTTCCTTTCAAAAATTGTATGGTAAAAGGTTATATTTACTATTGGATGAAAGTATATTTTAATATGTATGATATAATGTTGAATGTGGGTTTATAAGTAAATGTTCCTTGGGCCTATGGAGGTCTTTAAACAGCTCTAGGTGCTTAAGGAAATGGTAGCTCTAGTTACCATTATTATAGTAAAGATTTCATTCTTCTGCCTTATGACATTTCTTGTGTTGTACTGGACTGTTCTGTTGATGTTTATGCTTTGTCCTTCCAATTAAGCTGTAACAACACTGAGGACAAGATTGTAGAGAATGGACTGAGTCAAAACACAGGGTTCTGCTCTGGGCTCCACCACAGACCAGGTGTGGAAACCTGGGCTCAGGGTTCAGTTTCTTCACCTGAAAAACTGGAAGACTAAGACCTGCTCCATCTTCTCTGCGGAGCCATAGTGAGGGTGATGGGCCATAAAGTACATTAACTATGTAAACACATGGGAATGCAAGCCTCTGAAACATCCACAGCACCTGTCATGGTCCCTGAGACACAGGGAGGACTCAGTAAACATCTGATGACTTCTACAGAACGTTCTTTTCTGCCCTCATATCTGAGCAATACTTAGTATAGCTATAGTCTTTTCCTTTTTGTTCATTCGTTTAACAAATATTTATTTAAAAAATATTAAACCTCTTTTATGTGCCACAGGGCTTGCACTAGGAGCAGAGGATACAATGGGATACCCAGAATCTACAGCAAAATTATTCTTTTTTGCTTTCAGTGTATGGTTTTATACATCATCATACTCGTACATACATTTCCTGAAGGTAAGTGAGACTATTTAAGAAAAGACAATGTTATCTCCTAATCTCTCCCTCCAGCCCTAAAACAGTATTTCAAAATAGGC
>NW_007755650.1:2288-7426 GCF_000696425.1 Galeopterus variegatus | reverse complement strand
TATTCCTAATAAAATTTTACCACACTGACAATCTGCAAGCTTTTGTAGTGTTTGCTAAAACTGGCAACACTTATATATTGGGTTCCTAGGGCTACCATAACAAAGTACCACAAACTGGGGTGGCTTAAAACAACATAAATTTGTTTCACAATTCTGGAGGCTAGAAGTTTGAAATCAAGGTGTTGGCAGGCAATCCTCCCTCTAAAACCTTTATTGTTGCCTCTTTGTACCTTATGGGTATTGCCAGAGATTCTTGGCATTCCGGAGCTTGCAGCTGATGTAATGCATTTCAATCTCTGCCTTTGTTGCCACATGGTGTTCTACCCATGTGCATTTGTCCCTGTACCTCTTCTCTTCTTATAGGGACATAGACCTACTACAGCATGACACAATCTTAAATAATTACATCTGCAATGACCCTATTTCCAAACAAGGTCACATTATTAGGTACCAATAGTTAGGACTTTAACATATCTTTTAAGGAGATAAAATTCAAACCATAAAAAGCCCTATTTATAAAGCCATCTCTCTTTATAAAAATGGAATGTGGTTAGTTATCTAAAAATAAGCAACAAGTATCTGTATTAGAATGATCTTAGTCTCTAACTATTTACCATGACTCCAAATGCATAGAAGTCAAAGTGTTTTTACATATTAAATTAGCATTTTATTGAAATTAGTATTTAATTTATGGAATTAACCATAGTTATTGCTCTAGAAAAGCACAAGTAGGCATTTCTGACTTATTAACCTAAAACTATAAAAATTGCTTGATTTGTATGCCACTTTATTAAACATAACTTTTATTTTTTAAAGTTATTGAGAGTCTGCTATATATTTGGTGTTATGTTCAATAAGAATGATAATGTGGACACTATCTCTTGGTAACTTCTTGTCTGATAGACAAGATAAATGAATAAACAGGAAAAATATAAAAAAATAAAATGTCAATACATAGCAACGTGATCAAAAGAAAAATAACAACTAACTGCCTTTTTTTTTTAGAAGTAATTATTCCCACAAGATAAATGAATAAACAGGAAAAATATAAAAAAATAAAATGTCAATACATAGCAACGTGTTCAAAAGAAAAATAACAACTAACTGCCTTTTTTTTTTATAAGTAATTATTCCTCTCTATACAGCAACTCCTACTAAATCTTATTTTTGAGAGCCAGCCATAAGTAAATAATTCAATATATAGAGGAAAAAAGCTAGAAGAAGAAATATTTTTATTGCTCAGTTATCACAGTGAAAAATATAAATAACCTAAAATGGGGGTACAATTAAATAAATATAACACATTAACTTAGTCTAATTTTGCACAACACAACAAACACATGCATATGTAAAATTTGGGGAAGTAATACACAGATCTACAATTTTGAATTTTACTGAGAAGATCATGAATTGTATGTTTCTATTCAGATTTCCATAATTTCTGCAGCATTGGATTGTAATGTACGTGATTAGAAAAAATTAAGTTCAGCTAGAAATTTAATAGGTATATAAAATTTTAACCACAAAACTTCAGAAATGCAATTTTTACTGAAAAGTTTGTTGTACATAATATATTTAAAACAAACTACTACTGCTACAGGCTACAGAAAAATTAACAAAATAACACTGTATTTACACTATTTCAGTCTTGCTCTGGAACTCTAATATGTCAAAATAATCCATAAAATGAACACAATGGATCATAGATGAAGATGATCTTTTGTTATTAGAAAGAGTGAAAGAAATGACATTATCAGTGCAAAATAATCCAGTAATGAAAGTATACCCATTTTGAAGGAAAAAAATCTTCATACATTTCTCCCTCATATTTGCATTAATTAAATAGCATTTGGATTTTCCCAATCACTCAATGTTATTCTTTTCCTTACGAATATGACTAAAGAATAAGAGTGAATCATGATGCCAACATAATAAATGTTTAAGGTTGATATGTCACTCTGTGTATTTATTCCAAATGTTCTTCATCATTTTGTATGTGATTCACTGTGCTGATGTATGTCTGTCTCGAAATGCCACCTATGTTTAAGGTTGATATGTCACTCTGTGTATTTATTCCAAATGTTCTTCATCATTTTGTATGGGATTCACTGTGCTGATGTATGTCTGTCTCGAAATGCCACCTCCCTCATTCTCTGTATAATGTAATTGGCAGGGGCATGGCATGTATTTTAATACCAGGAATACCTAATCATATTCCTTTGTGTGATACCATTAAAATATGCTAACTAAGGTAAATTTGAGGAAGAACACACAGACACTTTGAAAGGTTATGATCTATAACAATCCATAGCTTTAAAGTTGGTTTAATTGAATTAATCATTGCTCAGAAGAATGTGAGGAATGAAGAACACAATGACTGAACCTTTTCATGGAAAAATTTTTGACCTTTTCAATATCAGTGCATTGATTGGCAGATTATTCTATTTCTCTCACAACAAAAGAATTGTATAAGGGAAAAGTAGAGATAATATTTCAAAAGATATAAATCTAAGCAAAAATGGAAACTCCCACATGTAAGATTCAGAAAGAATTAACAGCTCTGAAGCATGTTGTGTGAAGTGTTATAACAATAAAAATTCTAATTTGTTAATTCTTTACGTTAAGAATATTGCATTATATTATATTCTTAATTTGCATTAAGAATATCAGTGAATAATTTCATTTTGTCCAGTAATGTATCTGGCTTAAAAAGAGATTAATACTTTTCTTTCTTTCTGTTTTGCAATTCTAAATAACTATATTAGGAATTTATAATTTTTAACTCAGTTACCTTAATCCCTATCTTCAACAAACACATCTGCTAGACTATCACAAGGCAGGAATCAAACCACACCATATGAAAGGTGACAACAGGATACTCAGACAAAAGATTTAGTCAGGCTGAGCTGAGCAGGGAAGGCTATAGAAAAGAAGAGATAATCAAGGTGAGTGGGGTAGCTTATACTTCTGTAAATACACTGTACATTTTTATACTTCCTAACCTTGGCAATGGCTACTAAATTCTACTTGGAATTTCTAACCTCCAGTGTATTATATTGCAGTCAAACTCATATTCCTCTTTCAAAAGCTCAGGTGCCACCTTCTCTGTGAAATTTTTCCAAACCTTTTCGGATCAAATTAGGGAATTTGTCTTTGAATTTCCCATTACTGATTACACACAGCAGCTCCAAAATAGGATTTACATTGCTGTGTGGCAATTGTTTAATGCCTGCCTTCACGACAGAATAAGATCTTTCTGTTCAGGATTAACACTTTTGACGCTATATTTTTACAGGCATAGAGTGGGCTTTTAAGTAAAATTAACACACATACACAAAAGAAAGAAATCAATGTGAAGACATTCACTTAGTATTTAACAAAGCATTTATTTTTGCTTTTCTTTCCTTTCAGTTATAATTCCGTTCACTGTATATGTAAGTGAAAAGTTCTATTTTCAAAAATAAATTTTAAATATCTAAGTTTCATGAAGTAATTTGGTTCAGTAACAGTGAAAAGAAAATTCATAACAACCGTATATTAGACCTGAAGTGCCCCCAAATCAGTAATCATCTTAACAGTAAAAACACTGAAGAGAGTGCAGGTAGATAACAGCAAGGGCTTCAGGGAGCATCCCAAATGCCAACGAGGATTATGGTGCATGTTAGATGCAAACTGACAGGTAAATCCTGAGTTAGAGATGACAAAAGAGACAGTGACCAGAGATGCGCAGTCAAAATCCATCTTGCATTTGGCCTTTCCCACGAATGTTGATTCCTAGATGCTAAATAGTATTATTGTCAGATACAGTAATTGTAACAAGTTAAAAGAAATACATACTATATTTAATGTATCTGTATTTTGTAGGTGTTTACAGTCAGATGTCAATAAAAGTAAATAGAAATAAAAAGCCATCTCTAAATATTCCCTTTGTTATTGGTGAGTCAGTTTTTTCTTAGTGCCAGATGCGATGGTCACATCTTTTAATAGAATTACAGTGGTTCTTTAACCGATATTTGGATCCTGGACTTCTTAATTATCATCATCATAAAGGCCATTTGGGTTTTTCTGGACAAAAATAGAATGGGAAAATATCAGGTACAAGACGAAATGAATTATTCCATAAATTAAAGAAAAAGTATGTAAGTATGTCAAAACGAAATAAACAAAGAAAAAATATACTCTAAGATTGCAGTCCGAATATAGCATGATAGCGACCATAATTCTCAACAGCTCAATGTTCTGGGCATCATACATCTCGATGCTTTTCTATAAGTTCTTCAGGCATAAAGAAGTGATTAATAACAACAAAATATATTAGTGTTGAAACTTCAGAGGTATGCTGAAGACTTTAAAGAGAAATACTTTTTATAGTTCAATTTTTAACTCTAAGTCAACTTTTACTTTAATGTTTATTAAATTGTTTGCTTAATGGTTTTTGACAATGAATATATGTATGTATGTATATCTATATATATATATAGAGAGATATATTGTTTGCTTAATGGTTTTTGACAATGAATATATGTATGTATGTATATCTATATATATATAGAGAGAGAGTTTTGACAATGAATATATGTATGTATGTATATCTATATATATATATAGAGAGATATATATATACACTCAAGCCCAGATATTTAACCCATTAAAATCAAAAAATAAAATAAAAGGAGCATTGTTTATGTAAGATTTATTTTATCCATTTTCTAGCTATACAATTGCTGACCAATTTCTAAATCCTTTCTATGAAAACATTTATTGAGCATCTACGCTATCAGATATACCATGCAAGATGTGTAGATAAAGAATGAAAACATATTCAATTTCCTCAAGAATTTCACAATCTACTGAATAAGAGATGTACAAAGCATCAATTACTGCATATTGTGGTAACTCTAAGTCAGAGTGGACTTTTCTTGACTGTTTTTAATACATTGTTTTTCTTTTACTAACACAAAGAACTAAAACGAGAAAAAAGTAGCTGAAAAGTTAAGTTCTTAATTTCCTAATATTTAAATAAAAAATAAATATTTTAATTTTAATTTTGATTCAACCTATTACCATATTTTTGTTCTTAAATTACAAATATTCAAAAAGTATCTAGAATGATAAATAATGCTTTACTTCACAAGGTA
>NW_007755650.1:0-236 GCF_000696425.1 Galeopterus variegatus | reverse complement strand
ATGAGAGTTAATCTAGGAGGCACAACTAATTCACATTAATTATTTTAGATTTTGAGTTATTATTATTGTGCTTACAGTATTTTTGCATCTAGCACTCCATTGCAGTGCTGTCAAATTTGACACCAAGCCAAGTGTGATCTCATCCTTCCTGTGTTTGCATTAACATTCTAAACAAGCAATTCACTTATTCTATTTTAACATCATAAAAAAGATGATGAGTTTTGATATTTGACTGA
>NW_007755649.1:7171-7427 GCF_000696425.1 Galeopterus variegatus | reverse complement strand
CGTGACTGTTTGTGTCCGGCTTCTTTCACTTAAAATAATGATGTGGAGGTTCACCCACGTCATGGTGTGTGTCAGTGCTTCATTCCTGCTTATGGCTGAATAATATTCTACAGTTCGTTTATCCACTCATCTATTGATGGACATTTGGTGTGCACCTTTTGGCTATTATGAATAATGTTCTTATAAACAGTGAGCATGCGTATGCATTTAGTTGTTTGAACACCTATTTTTAATTCTTTTGGGTATATATGTTGGA
>NW_007755649.1:2962-3373 GCF_000696425.1 Galeopterus variegatus | reverse complement strand
TCACCTCTCTGAGCCTCAGTTTCCTCATCTGCAAAAGAAGGAACTAAACTGGATAACCAAGACAATGATAATATTTAGGGGGTCATTGACCAGCAGCCCCGACCCTGAGAATCAGACAAAACTTTGGACCCTCTTCCTGAAACATGCCCAGGCATGGAGAATCTTGCTTACAGAAGCCCTCAGAGGGTTGGCAGATCTATCATTAAACCTGAATCTAAGGTCTTTCAGCTCAGATGGTAGGACAAGGAGAGACCCCTAATGCTTGCTGGGCCTCACTCTACATAAGGTAGGGATCAATTGTCAAATTCCCAGGTACTTTCCCACCCACCAGAGTGCCCGGCCCTTTCTCGGCTGGGCCTTGGGGATAGACACACTAATTCAGACAGAGTGGCAAGTCGTTTAGGACCCCCC
>NW_007755649.1:0-1838 GCF_000696425.1 Galeopterus variegatus | reverse complement strand
TAAATGCAGAGCTGGGGGAGGTTTCCCAAAGGCAAGGGGCAGTTCTCCCCATCAGCAAGTTGTTCCAGAGCATGCAGTGTGGGCCATCTCTGTGTGTCCAGAGAAGTGGGCAAGCCCCTCCGTGATGACAGTGTACCACCTACTTCCCACACTCAGCCCAGGAGCACCTTCTAACAAAAAAAATGTGATCTTGTCACCTGGGGGGCAGACCAAGGTTCGTGGACCAGACAGATGCCCTCTCCCTTCCCAGGCCCCCAAGAGCTCCAGCCTCTGAGCTTCTGTGTGTTGGGGCCCCAGCCGGGCTCCTGGTTGCTGGGCCTCCAAGAACTCCTGTGCTCCAGCGAGCTGGAGGCAGCCCGTCCAGGGTGGACTCTGGAGACAGAAGCTTCTCACTTGCAGCTGCTTCCTGAGGCTTCTCCTATCGTTGTGTCATAAAGCTTGGGGGTGACATCCTCTTCCCAGGCTCAGAGCACCAGGGCTCCCCAACTCCCATGATTCTGCCTGCTTTCCTATGAGGCCGGTGGGGGTCTGTGCCCTGCACAGAGATGGCCGGTCCAGGGCCAAAGTGCTGACTCTCCAGCAGAAGCCTGGCCTGGAGAAGGACATGGTTTGGAGAAAGGAGAACTGACTGGGAGGCAGGTCAGCCAGGTGGAAGGCCTGGCTTATGCCACGGACCAGCTGGGTAATCTTGGCTGACTCCCAACCTCCTCTCTGAGACTTTATTTCTTTATCTTTAATCAGGATAAAAAGCTTCCCCCTCCTTTTTCATAGGGAGAGTAAAAGATGCTTTTGTCCCCTTTGAACTTGCATCTGGCCTCGTTTTTGCTGTCTTTGATCAAGCTCACAGCCCTTGTATCTTGTCCCGGGGTGGGGCTATAGCCTTCTTATAAACAAGTGAGGCTAAATATGGCAAGAGCCGAGCTCTGCCCAAAGCGTCAAGACAGTGGCTTCTTTGCAGT
This sequence comes from Galeopterus variegatus, assembly GCF_000696425.1. Taxonomy (NCBI): domain Eukaryota; kingdom Metazoa; phylum Chordata; class Mammalia; order Dermoptera; family Cynocephalidae; genus Galeopterus; species Galeopterus variegatus. Next base: position 879 of record NW_007755649.1, on the reverse strand, counting down.
CCCCAACCTCTCACTATGGGTCCTGGTCCTTTGATGCCTATTGCTCGGCTGTGCATACGGTGAGTGGGAGGACAGCGGTGAAGAGAACATGCACATGCTCACACAGGTGCACGCGACACACCTCACACCTGCATGCAAGACATAGACAGACACGGACAAAACAAATGCATGCGAGTGCGTAGTCACGGGCACACACAGCCCATGTAAATGTGAGCACATGCACGTCGCATGCCGGGGCCACTGGGAGTGGGATGCACTGACCTGCACATGCACAAGCGTGCACACACATGCTCACAGGCAGGCACACAGAACATGGGCTTCTGTATCTTTCCTCTTGAGGCTTCTGGCAGCTTCTGCTCACAGTGGGGCTGGCCTGGAGCAGGAAGAGCTCTGGAACGGGAGTGAGAACATGTTCGTCCTGTCCCACTGCTGGGGTACACCAACCTCTTCACGCCTCCCTGACTGTAAAAGAAGGATGCTCGGCACAGTGGCCCACTGTCTGTGTTGGGTCAAAGGGAACACTTTGCATGCTGTCACCTGTCCTCCAAGGATGTGTTCTTGGAGGACAAGCCTGGCCCTGCATGCTGCGGGATATCCTGGGCCTGGCTGACAGGCCAACACCGGTGCTATCTCCTCCCTCCTCTTCACTGGGGCCTGTGAACTCGCTAACAAGGTTGCCGGCCTGGCCACGGTCACTGGTGCTGCTGAGGTTAGGACAGGAGCCCACTCCCATCCCAAAATGCTCCAGGCCCAGCCAGAGGCAGGTGGGGTGAAGAAGCCGAGAGTGAGCTCCCCACAGCCCAGGGCCTGGCTTCTCAGCCTCTTACAGCACTGGGGGCTCTTCTGAGCCGGCCACACGGGATGATTGAAAGCATTTGA
>NW_007755648.1:6884-7427 GCF_000696425.1 Galeopterus variegatus | reverse complement strand
TGGGAGTCATTACAGATCAACATTATGAGGGTGGTATTTCCTGCTAGGGTCACAGAGTACATGCCAAGGAACACCACAAACAGGACCAGCTGCATCACAGGGTCTTTTGTGAAGCCCAACAGGATGAACTCGGTCACTGTGTGATTGCTCCTCTCCATGGCTTGGCTTAAAGAGACCTCGCCTATTAATGGAGTAGAGAAGAGTTTAATCACGTCAGCCAATATCAAATGAGGGTATTATCTGTGTTAGGCACCTGAGATGTAGCCAACACTCAGCAGGAATCCTGCCAGCCTTTGACAGGTAATGAGTATTTTCTGAACTCTAGTACATTCATTTTAATAAAATGCATTTAGTACTCATAACAGGAAAGCCATATGCTGTTGGGGGAGTTTTATTCATTTTTCAGATAATATTTTTTGAGCCCCAGGTGCTGTGTAGGTACTAGGACATAGCAGTGAGGATGATAACTGCTGACCCATAAATTATGGAGCCTTTTTTCTAGAAGGAAGAGATATACATATAAAAACAAATAAGTAAATACAG
>NW_007755648.1:4514-4918 GCF_000696425.1 Galeopterus variegatus | reverse complement strand
GAATAAAGAAACTACTTCATAAATAGTCTGACCAAATGCATGTTTTACCAAATGGAGTGTGTCTGCAGCAAAAGTGTTTTTATGTCAGCAACAGATTGTCTGTTATCGTATGTCATGATGGATAGAAAGCACGCCTTGGAAATTGGAGCTGACCACTCAAAGTAGAGATGGCTGGGGTCTCATAGAAAGTGCATTTGACTTTCAGGCAATTGACAAGGATTCAAGTCCTCCATCACTAGTCAACAATGTAGTTTCAATGTCTACAAATGTAAGACAGAGATAATTGATCTCTCTTTAGGTTTGCTGTAAAGGAGTTAACTCTAGTAAGGACTAACTACAGTGCCTGGCATGTTTTAAACACTCAGGTAAGAAGAGGTTCTGAAATTCTTTGCACATGAGAATCA
>NW_007755648.1:1968-2443 GCF_000696425.1 Galeopterus variegatus | reverse complement strand
GCTAATTTCTTTCTTCCTTTGTACTTTTCTGTATTGTTAATTGTTCTTTTTTTCCCCTCTAATAGTGTGAAATGCTACTCTATTTGTGAACTCTTAGAAATTTCAGAAATTGAAATAGGAAGGTGATGAATACATTTCAAAAGTGGCCCTTTCTTTAGCTCTTATCATATATTAGTATGTGAATGCCTATTGGGCTGGTTGTGAGAAACAAGTCACATTTTCCATCTATCTTTAACATCTGAATTAAGCAACTTACCTAAAATTCTCAGCAACACAATCATGTCAGCAACATTCAAATCTGCCTGCCTCAGAATCTTTTGTGTCAGTTTTTGGGTTCCTAGGTTTGTATATTCCTGCAACCCTTCAGGGTTTCATAGCTTGGGGAATAACTAACAAGGCAATTAAACAAAATTTTGTGTTGACAAATCCAGTATTATCTAATAAGATGAAGAAAATAATTTTGGAGGCTACAATT
>NW_007755648.1:0-267 GCF_000696425.1 Galeopterus variegatus | reverse complement strand
TTTTTTTCTTTACTGCTCACACTGATACAAACAAGGAAGTATTTATGTTTATAAACATACATTGCATTAACACTGCCTTACTTTGAAAAATCAATCAAAATTAAATGCACCCTATCATATAGCCTTTTGTTTCTTAAGTTTTACTTTTACTGACAAGTAATAATTGTATATATTTATGGGGTACAATGTGATATTTCAATACATGTATACATTGTGGAATGAGCAAATCAGATTAATTAACATATCTATCACCTCACATCCTTATTA
>NW_007755647.1:6491-7427 GCF_000696425.1 Galeopterus variegatus | reverse complement strand
ATCCTTCTTTAACATGTCCCCTCAAGCTCTCCCTAGGTCATAGAAAATGGCTAGTACATAATAGCAAGAATAACAACAATGGCTAATATTTGTATAGCTGTTATTATTTACCAGGCACTGTTCTAATTGTGTGTGTGTGTGTACACACACACACACACACACATATATATAAATACCTACACACACACACATCAGTGTGTAGTCTACTGAGTCATATATATGTGTGCATTTACTGACATAATATACAAATATTTGTCTGTGTGTGTAATATATGCATGTATGTGTACACACACACTCCTTCTAGGCGCTCAACGAATTGGTACTGTCTTATTAATCACTTTGCATCTTTTATTATTTTCTTCTCAGCACGCAGCCAATCCCTTACATTATATTTGTTTGGGGGTAAGTTTATTTCTGAATTTTTATTACTTCACGCAGCCGATCCCTTACATTATATTTGTTTGGGGGTAAGTTTATTTCTGAATTTTTATTTCATTATTGTTTCGTTTTGTTCTTGTGTTAATCTCAGTTCGTCACTTTTATTTGCCTTATAGGTAGAAGCTTTTAATTAACATTTATTGTGAAATACTTTAAGTAGTTTAAGAATGTTTGGGGGTTTCATACATTAGAAAAAAAATAGTGAAGATACTCATATTAAAATTAAATTATTTTATTTACTAGCAGTGTGATGATAGTAAATTTCACTCACTTCTCTGAGTGTCAGTTTCTTCATATGTAAAATGGGATTAATAATACCTATCTTGCAAAATTACCGAATTTAAATAAATGACAGCCTAATACATAGTAGACTAAATAAATACATAGTACTAATACATAGACTAAATAAAATTTGAGGCATGAGTGAATGAATAACCAAAATAACAAATGGTGTTTCAGAAAGTCTCAGAATCTAAAAAAACAGAGAAATAAATTTTT
>NW_007755647.1:2296-2915 GCF_000696425.1 Galeopterus variegatus | reverse complement strand
TTATTATTTTTATTTTATTTTATTTTTATATTATTTTATTTTATTTACTTTATTATATTATTTTATTTTATTTTATTATTTTTTGCAGCTGCCCAGTGTGGAGATCCAAACACTTGACCTTGGTGTCATAACACCACGTTGAAATCCACTAAGCTAACTGGCCAGCCCTATTTTAGTTATTTAACTTAATTAGGCAAGATATATTGGATTGTGGGTCTAACTTAATTAGGCAAGATATATTGGATTGCGGGTTTGCATATAATGTTAATACAAGTTGAATAGTGACAGATTGCTTAAAGTGAAAAACAAAGTTGACAATTTCCTAGGACCTCAACTGGACAGAGGATGAAGAAATAAATTCAGGATGAGCCAGGGCGGACCCGAAGAGAAAGCCCAGTTTTATGGCTGGCACCAAAAGAAATAATCTTTAGACCAAAAGACAGGACAGTCTTTGTCATTTTAAGATTAAGCATCAAGTTCAAAGAAAGTAACATCTCTGTCTGCTTATAGACAGTATTGGTCTTCATATAGTTTCAAGTTCCAAAAATGTAATTCCGACTCCTGTTGTTGACTCTGGTTACAGAGCTAGTTCCACCTTCCTGGGGGAGGAAATTGGCCA
>NW_007755647.1:0-274 GCF_000696425.1 Galeopterus variegatus | reverse complement strand
TTTTTTTTTTCAGAAGTCAAAACTATGTTACTGTGTCATAGCTGGTGGATTTTTTCTTCAGACCTGTGTCTAGGAACAGTGTATAAACTGTATCCCCATTGGAAATACCACATCCCCATAATACCTGATGCTAATGTGGTTAAAACTGTGAAATTATATTTTACTGGATCTTTGGACATAGGAATGCCTCTTTATAATACAACAGTTCACCTCTCAACCATTCTCAAAAAACCCGCTAATGCAGATCCATGATCTCAGAAAAAGCTGCTCAGTT
>NW_007755646.1:7161-7427 GCF_000696425.1 Galeopterus variegatus | reverse complement strand
TTTTTTTTCACTGCAATTATTTATTACCTACAAATTAAAATAGTCACTAATTTTTTGAGGTTTCTTCAAAACCTCATTTTAGGACTCCAGTCACATCAGTGATTACCATCCACAAGCTAGGATTTTTGCATTCCATCTCATCATCAGCTGTCTTGTTGGAGATATATACTATAAATATATGGTGTATATATATATTCTTTAATATATATAATGGTCTGTGTATATATATATATTATCATTTGTATATCAGAAGGTAGAGAAATTAC
>NW_007755646.1:1396-3040 GCF_000696425.1 Galeopterus variegatus | reverse complement strand
TAATAATCATATACATTGTATATTGACAAAATAAAAATTAAAAAAAAATAAAAATAAAAAATAAAAATAAAAAAAAATAAAGAGGCACAGTATCCTCACCATTGATGGTTGCAAAAAAAACTGTCAATCCAATCAAACTCAGAGCCATTTGTCTCTACTGGATAGCTGGGAAAATCACTACTTTTGATTATTTTGAAAGGTGTATGTTCCTGTACTTTTTTCTGCCTTTATGTTTTTAAGCCCTTAGACAACTCATATAGCCATGATAGCTGAAACCTTTTCTATGATATAATATCTTCTGAGTTGTCAACCATCAAGACTCACATAAAAAATCATGGAAATTGTCACTATGGATCTAGTCCACTTCACTTTGATTCTTTTTGTGTAGAAGAAAAATCTACTTGATATAAACTTCATGTGCCAGGAGAGCAATTTTGGAATAAATCCTCTACCTTCAAAGGTAGATATTCTGTAGTCAATTTTAGAATGAGCTTTAAATGTAGAAGTAGAAAAAAAATGAATGTGGTGTCTATTTTTCTCTACTTAAAACAGGTTGAATAATCTCGGAGCATCTGTCAGCCTTCTTAAACAATTTCAAAGCTAGTCTTTGCTTGCAAGGAAAGTGTGGGACGCTGGCTGATTTTTAACATCATCACTTAATTTCAGGTCTACAAATGAATTAAATGAACAAAAGCTCCTTACGAGTTAATTTAGACTTTCTAGATGCAGAATAGTTTGATTCTTCCAGATGCTTAAAGTTTACTTATTTATCTGACATTATTAAATTCAGTATTTCAATTGAGATTAAGTCCAATTTCAATGAGAAATATGAGGTCTGAGTTCAAGTATGAATTAAATAGCTGGGAGACCTTGGGCAAGTTAATAATTCTCACTAAGCATCTGTCCTTTATTTGACAAGGGGAAAAGAACAATACCTATTTCATATGGTAGATATGAAAATTAAATGAGAAGTATGTAAAGTGACTAGAAAATGAATAAGGCTTGACATATTTTTGTGTAATGCTCTTTCTAGTCTCAAAACCTTTGTGTTTACTGTCTCCTCAGTCTAGAACATCCTCTATCTCTCTTACTTCTCACCTAGAGAATACCGATTTATTCTAATTGCTTCTTAAATACCCTGAGCTTCCAAATCAAGTCTGGTTCTCATGCATACTCAAAACCTCCTTGATAGTATTTCTTAGGTATTGAGTAGATCATCACATGCAATTTGTTTCACTTAAGTCTTGAACTGTAAACTCTATGATGATAGGGTCCATATCTGTCTATTTCATTCCGCATTAGATCACAGAATGGAATTAAGCATTTGGCACACAGTGAAGGTATAGCCTCTCCCTTTATTGTTACTGCACTTTCCCAGAGGCTAACATCTCTCTGCTAGTCCTACTTTTTATTAACAGGATGATAGCAGTAATGTAGGCAGCAAAATGATTTTGAGCTCCTAAATAACCCTGGCTTAAGGTAGTTTGCCCAACCTGTAGGTAGCTTGGACCTCAGTTTTAGGCTTTGGAATGTTAGGTGAATTTTTTCCCGTTCTTTTGAAACAGTGGTCAAGTATTCACATTTTTTTTTTCACTGCAATTATTTATTACCTACAAATTAAAATAGTCACTAATTTTTTGAGGT
>NW_007755646.1:0-641 GCF_000696425.1 Galeopterus variegatus | reverse complement strand
TTGTTGGAGATATATACTATAAATATATGGTGTATATATATATTCTTTAATATATATAATGGTCTGTGTATATATATATATTATCATTTGTATATCAGAAGGTAGAGAAATTACTATCAAATGACTGTTTAATCAAGGCATGAATACATGCCTTAACCATTTTCAGAGTTGAAAAATTTTTTAAGGCATCTAAATTGATGTTTCTAATGTGTGATAACATTAACAGCTACAGAGTTACTATGGATTAACTGGTCTAATATTACCCCCTAGCGTGTGGAAGAGCTACTAATCAATCCCAGACCTATTTAATTCCCACAGCCCCTCACTAGTTCCACAACAGGTGAAGCAACAATAGCGGTTAAAAATTAATTACTTTTACATTTTACATTTTTCTTGCAGCACAGAAAGGACAGTCCATGATTATAAGAAATGGATATCATTGTTGAATTTGACTAACAAAATAGGCAAAGTCTTTGTTTTCCTAGAGTTTACTGTTTATTGGAGGAATATACTTCATTATTTCAATTATGATTTTGATATAATTTTTATTTATTTATTTTATTTTTTTATTTTTTTCCTTTTTGTCTTTTTTCGTGACTGGCAACGGATCGCCACCCTCAGTGTCGTGCCCACACCGGACC
>NW_007755645.1:0-7428 GCF_000696425.1 Galeopterus variegatus | reverse complement strand
TCTAGAACTTTAAATATTTCATTACTGAAGTTTCATGTATTTATTTTGAAGTTGGTATTCCTAAAATTTTCCGATTTTTTATACTCTTAAAAAACAGTATAACATTTCAAAGATGGTCTTGTAGTTTACTAACACCGGTTTAAAATAGCATTAATCAGAGTGACTCAATATTATCTGCACATAGGAAAATTTCCTTGTGTATATCCTTCTCCAAATGAAATTATTTTAAATTGCCAAACATGAATACTTTTGAAATATCTGAAAACATAGAAAGTCTATTTGCTCATAACCTTTTCCTTTCCATCACCAACTAATTATCCATAGCAAATCGTATGTTTAATTAAATGGTTGCAGGTTGCAGAGAGTCACTTAATGAATAGTGACATAAGAAACCACTCAGAGTGATAACAATTGTAATATCATTATTCATATATGATTACCAGATTAGTGTCTCCCTGCTCTTAGTAAAATATAAAATTTTCAAAAGAGAAAGAGGAATTTTGATATATGCTTTTATTATATTAAAAATATATTAAATTTCCAGTGATTCAATTCTTTGCTTTAATATACTTTAAATACTAAATGAAATAGTACAGCAAGATATTTAAGTGGAGATTTATTTATTTATGATGTTGTTTTTGTCATGCTTTGATCTGTCAAATTCCTTGTGGAATAATCAGATAATAAACATAAACTTGATTACAAAATATCAATTTTATTAATTAAATCCTATTTCAATTGTCAAATTGTAAACTATTAAAACATGATTAAATGCCTTAAGAAGATAATCCTGTCTCAAATTTAGTTATGACTCATTTATAGTGTGCTCCCTCGAAAATAATGGCATTTAAATGCAATGAGATAGTCACTCCTTTAACAAAAGCTGTAGTAAGAAAAGGATGAGACAAAAAATCCATAACCTCATGTCAGCCAGAGCCTGATTTCAAATTCTATCGAGAATTTATGATGGGTGTTTTATTTTTTAATTGCACAGAAGCATTTCTTGAAACTTTTTTATGATGGAAAACTGTTTTGTCTATCCATAGCCATTGGAAGTAACAAATTGGAAGGCCTTTCTTTCCATTTCATTTTACATGTTTCAGTTACAAAATAAATTGCTCTGTAATTACTTTGAATAGAAATCTTTCCAGAACACAGTACATAGTTGCCTGCTTTCTTCATCCTCTAGGTATTCAATATTTTACTAATTCACCTCTGATACCTTTGTAGCATTCCAAGAATTTGGACCATGTATTCACCTTTCTTGTGAGAAATTTAATTCCTCCTGATGAGATTTCTGTATTTTCATCCTGTTTCCCCACCTTTCCCTACACCTTCCCAACACCAACACCCTTTCCTCAGATAACACATTTCTCAAGTAGACTCAAATTTTTCCATTTTCTACATTAGAAGCCAACAACGAAAATGGTAGACTCCCACCTGGTTAAACAAATCTTGCAGACAGAACATGGATGGTCTTAGGAGATGTTCTTTTTTTTTTTATTCCCCCTGTTGGGTCACATCTTCTAGTTTTTAATTTTTTAAAAAATAATTTGATATATGATTTACATACCATAAAATTCCCCCATTATAATTGTACAATTCAATGACACTTAGTAAATTGGTAGAATGAGGCAGCCATTATCACAAAGTTTCAGAACATCCATCACCCCCAAAAAGTTCTCTTATGTCTGTTTGCTGTTAAGCCCTGTTCTCCCAGACCCCCACCCTGAGCCCAAGGCTACTACCAGTTTGGAGATTTTTATATAAATGATATAACACTATACACATTCTCTGTATCTGAAGTGCATCCCCTGATCACATGTATCAATGGTTTGCTCCTTTATTATTACCGAATGGTATTTCATTGCATGGATGTGCCACATGCATTTACCCACATAGTAGTTGTACATTTAGATTATTTCTAGTTTGAGGCTACTACTAATGCTGCTATAAATACCTGTATGCAAGTGTTTGGAAAGAAATATGTTTTCATTTCTCTTGAGGATATATCTAGGAGTGAAATTACTTGACTCTATGAAAAGTTTAACTTTGGGTGAGCTACAAGGTGTTTTCCAAAGTAACTGTACCATTTTGCATTTCCACTAGTAACAGATGAGAGTTTCAGTTTCTCCACATCATCACCAACACTTGGGGTTACCTGTCTTTTTTATTATAGCCTTTTTAGAGAGGGTGTAGTGGTATCTCATTGTGGTTTTAATTTGCATTTTCCTAATGACTTATGTTAGTAAGCATCTTTTCATGTGCTTATTATCCATTTGCATATCTTTAGTGAAATGTTAAATATAACTGTATGTCCTAATATTAAGTTGTTTGAGTTTTTATGTATTCTAGATACAAGTCACTTATCAGATATTGTTTACAGATATTTTCTCAGTCTGTAGTTTATCTTTTCATGTTCTTAAGGGTGTCTTTTGAATCACAAATGTTTTAAATTTTGATAAAGTCCAATTTACCCATTTTTTATTTTATAGGTTGTAGGACAAAGTACTGAGACAAAGAACTTCATAGAGAGAATGTGCAGAATGTCCTTTAGTATTTAGTGAGCCCTACTCATCAGCTTATGAAAATGGAGAAGTTAAACATATTCAGATTGGCATCTAAGTCTATAAGCCCCATTTGTTACTTTTACTGGACTAAAAAGTAATAATGTGGTAATATATTCAAATGAAAATATTAAGAATCAAAAACTATGTATAAGAATGAAAGTACACCTTTATTTTTGTGATTTTATGAAATTTAGAAGAGGAATTGAAAAGGGAAAGCATATAAAGTAGAAAACATTCCCCAACTCATCTAGACAAATAAAAACACAAATGAAGCAGTGCTGAAGAGCATTTGTTGTCACACTTTGCACCATGAAAATTAACTACTCATTAACCTTTGATAAATCCTGCTCTCCGAGGAAGTTTTATGAATATGTGATTCATGCAGTGAAATTAACAGTCAATGATATATTTAATAACTAAACACAAAGTGACTTCAATAGTCTGTGCTTACTCTCTACATTTCTGGCTCTCATAAAAATAGTACATTAATGTACATTTGAAAATAAATCTTTAGCAGTGTGAAACCAATTTTAGAACGTTAAATTTTGTTCTACCATTCCTTTATAGCGACACACTGTCATTGTCAGGATGTTTTCATGTACTAACTCATTAGGCCTCCAACTACATCTGCAATCCTGAATATTTAATGTCCTGACATTTCTTAAAAGACATTATTTTAATATGTGAAACATAAAAATAGAAATGGTGGCATACATTACAGAAGTCCCATGCTTTATAGCCACTTTGACACTAGAGAAAATTTTGTAAAATGAATTCTAATTCATTCATGGATTTTCATTGTGCAATTTGAATAAATGCAATAACAATAAAAAAGAAAATTATCTTGTACTCCTACCACACTTTGTACAACAAAATAATATCCAAATTGATCAAAATTTCAGACCTAAAAGCTGAAATAAGAAAAGTTTAACATTAAATATAATTAAATTTACTTTTACTGTTGAAGTGGTCAGAGATTTCTAAGAACCATATTAAGAGAATAATAGAAAATTTTAAGAAAATGAAATATATAAAAATAACAAAAAATTGACAAAATACAATAAATAGAATAAAAAAGTAAATGGAAAACTAGGAAAACACAGCCACAATGTCCATAAAGGTCAATGAGCTATATAATTTATTAAATAATTCATAAATCAATTACAAACTTAAACCCCAATAACACAGCAAAAAAAAGAGCTGGGCTTTAGGCCAGACAATTCACAGAAAGAGAATTTAAAAATTGCCTGAAATTAACAGCTTTAAATGTTCAACCTCTTTTATTGTTAAAGGATGTAAGATAAAAACAGTTAAGAACTCAGACTTCAACTTTGACAACCTCAATGCTGGGAAGGGGATGTAGAAACACTCTCAGAAACTGTGAGTTTTAGGTGAGATAGATATGCATGAGTTGAAAAAAAAATTTTTTTTTTTTTTGCTCATCATTACTTCTTGTATTTTATTCCTTCTTTGTTGAGTTCCTTCTCCCTGAAGTATATCCTCAGACATCCTTTCAGCAAAGTTCTTTTTGTGGTAAACTCAGTCTTTGAAAACATCTTCATTTCAACCTCAAACTTAAATGGTTATTTGATTAGAATTTTTAGCAAATAATTATAACTTGGAAGTTCATTTTCCTTGGAAGTTTGAGAACTACAATCTCTGGCTTCTTGGTTTGTTTGTTTTTTCCACATTTTATTATGAAAATCTATCAACACATGATGAATTTGAACACTGAACCCTCACACCCGCCACCTAAATCCTGCGTGTCCCATGTCCACCCACCTCTCCATCCATTCATTAGTCCGTCTTATTTCTGATGCATTTCAATGTACATTACACACATCCGTACACTTCTTTCTACTTTTCTCTCTGCTTGCTTTTACAGTACTCCCAATAACTGTATTGTTTGGCCACTTCACTGCAATATGCCGAGGAATAGATTTATTATGAATTCCTTTATTTACTTAGCTTCAGGTTTCATATCTTTTATAGATTTTGTAACAGTTTCATCCATGTTCCCTTGAATACTGCTCTTTCCTTTGCTCCTTCTGAAACTCATTCTAGACACATTTTCTCCTGTAATTTTCTTAATTGCTGACGGTTCTTGGGATCATTATATCTCCAGAACTCTTCCCCCATACTACATTTGAATATCCAACTGGCAACTTAAATTTCCACTGAAATACTGAATAAGTGTCTCAAATTTAGAATATAAATACTAAACATTCAATTTTCTCCTTCCCCCTGCTTTTATTCCAATGTTTCCTCTTTTTTTCTCTATTTTATTTTATTTAACATTTATTTGTACACATTTGTGGGGTGCAGTGTGTTGCTTCAATACATGTGTATACTGTACATTGATTTACATAAAATAGATACATAGCTTTGTGCCTGTTAATCCATCGCTTTCCCTCTCCACTGCCCCCCTCTTCTCCCAGCCGCTGGTAACCATTATTCTAATCTTTACTTCTATGAGAACCACTTTTCCGTTGTTATAGATTCCACATGTAAGTGAGATCATGCAGTGTTTGTCTTTCTGTGCCTGGTTTATTTTACTTAACATAGTGGTCTCCAGTTCTATTCATGTTGCTGCAAATGACAGGATTTCATTCTTTTTTATAGGTGAATAGTATTCCATTTTGTATACAAACCAGTTTTTTTTTTTTTTTTATCCCCTTTATCCCCTGATGGGCATTTAGATTGATTCCATGATGTGGCTATTCTGAATAGTGTTGCAAAAATGAACATGGGAATGCGGGTGTCTCTTTGATATATTGATTTCATTTCCTTTGGGTATACACCCAGTAGTGGGATTGCTTGGTCGTAAGGTAGCTCAATTTTTAGTTCTCTGAGGAACCTCCATACTGTTTTCCACAATGGCTGTTATCCATCTACACTCTCAAGGATGTAAGAGTCAGGCCCCCCTTCTCCACATCCTTGCCAGCCTTTATTTTCTGTCTTTTTGATAGTAGCCATTCTAATTGAAATAAGATAATATCACACTATGGTTTTAATTTGCATTTCTCTGATGATTAGTGATGTTGAGCATTTTTTCATGTGCCTGTTGGCCATTGGTATGTCATCTTTTGAGAAATGTCTGTTCAGGTCCTTTGTCCATTTTTAAGTCAGGTCATTTTTCTTCCTGCTATTTGATTTGTTTGAGTTCCTTATGTATTCTGGATATTAGCTCTTTGTCTGAGGTGTAGTTTGCAAACACTTTCTCCCATTCTGTAGGCTGTGTCCTCACTTTGTTGACTGTGTCCTTTGCTGTGCAGAAACTTTTAGTTTGATATAGTCTCATTTGTGCATTTTTTTGCTTTGGTTGCCTGTGCCTTTGTACCTTGCTCCCACTCTCATTTCATGTAGCGTTTCCCCCATGTTTTCTTCCAGTAGTTTCATAGCTTTGGGTTTTAAATTTAGGTCTTTAATTCATCTTGAGTTGACCTGTGCATGGTGAAAGATAGGGGTCTAGTTTCAGTCTTCTGTATGTGGATATCCAGGTTTCCCAGCACCATGTAGTAAAGAGGCTGTCCTTTCCCCAGTGTATATTTTTGGCACCTTTGTTGAAAATTGGTAAATGTGTGGGTTTATTTGGGGAGTCTTTATTCTGTTTAATTGGTCAATTTGTCTGTTTTTATGCCAGTATCATGCTGTTTTGGTTACTAAGGACTTATAATATATTTTGAAGTCAAGTAGTGCGATGCCTCCAACTTCGCTTTTTTTGTTTGTTTGTTTGATTAAGATTTTTGTGACTTTTGTGGTTTCATACAAACTTTAAGATCTTTCATTTTATGTATGAAGGATGTCATTGGTATATTGAAAGGGATTGAATTGTAGATTGCTTTGGGTAATGTGGACATTTTGATGATATTAATTATTCTAATCCATGAATAGGGGATATCTTTCCATTTATTTATGTCTTCTTCAGTTTTTTTTACCAGTGTTTTATAGTTTTCATTGTAGAGGTCATTCATCTTCATGGTTAAATTTACTCCTAGGTATTTCATTTTTTTGGTAGCTACTGTAAATAGTATCACTTTCTTGATTTCTTTTTCAATTTCTACACTCACTGCTGGTGTATAGGAATGCTACTGATTCTTGTATGTTGATTCTGTGTCCTGGCACTCTACTAAATTCATTTATTAGTTCTAGTAATTTTTTGGTGGGGTCTTCAGGTTTTCCATGTATATGATCCTGTCATCTGCAAATAGGAACAGTTTGACTTGCTTCTTTCCAATTTGGATGCCCTTTATTTCTTTCTCTTGCCTATTGCACTGATTAAAACTTCCAGTATTATGCTGAATAATGGTGGGCAAAGTGGGCATCCTTGTGTTGCTCCAAATATAGAGAAAACACCTTCAATCATTGCCCATTCAGTATATTAGCTGTGGGTTTGTCATATATGGCCTCTATTATGTTGAGGTACATTCCTTCTATTCCTGATTTGTTGAGTGTTTTTATCATGAAATGCTGTTGGATTTTGTCAAATGCTTTTTCTTCATCTATTGAAATGATCATATGTTCTTTTTTCCCTTCATTGGTTGATGTGGTGTATCATTTTTATTGATTTTCCTATGTGGAACCATCCTTGCATTCCTGGGATGAATCCCACTTGATCATGGTGAATGATCTTTTTAATGTGTTGTTGGATTTGGTAGTACTTTGTCAAGGACTTTTGCATTAGGGACATTGGTCTGTAGTTTTCTTTTTCTGCTGTGTCTTTTTTTAGTTTTGGTATGAGGGAAATGCTGACCTCATAAAATGAGTGTGGAAGTATTACCTTCTCTTCAACTTTTTGGAAGAGTTTGAGAAGTGTTGGGAGCGAGCAGCCCCACTCCTCTGTGTGGCCGTTGCCTCG
>NW_007755644.1:6859-7428 GCF_000696425.1 Galeopterus variegatus | reverse complement strand
AAGTGCCAGTATCTCCCATCTGCGTAAACCAGAAATCTGGGATTCATTGACACCTCCTGCTCTTTGATGCCAGCAACCAATTAAAGATCTAATCTTATCTACTTTACATTAGAAATATATGTGGAGCACATCCTTTTCCCTCTACTTCTACTCCCTATCCTGGACCATTGGCAAAACTATTTCAAAGTCCTTTAAACTGGGTTTCCCGTTTCACTTCTTAGCACCCCTTTGTCTATCCCAGGTTTTCACAAAGGAGCATGAGCTTTAAAAAAAAAGTAAATTGGATCATAATACTCGTGTTCAATGAATTCCAAGTTTTCTTGAAACAAAAATCAAAATTACTAACATGATCTAAAAGGTACTGCATGATCTCACTCTGTGTATAGCTCTAACCTCATCGTATGTCATTCATTTTGCTCTAAGAACACTAACCTTCTTTCCATCCTTTAAAATTTCCAACCTCTCTTCTGCATCAGAAAATAGCTCTCTCTCCCAAAAGACTTAAAATCTCCAGAAGTGGAAGGACTTATGTCTCTTTTTAACCATTGTATGTAAAAGTACTCCGAACA
>NW_007755644.1:4393-4768 GCF_000696425.1 Galeopterus variegatus | reverse complement strand
GTGTCATATCTTCTTGCTTATTTGTAGTTCTAGTATTTTTTCATTGATGTTTGGTCATCTGGTAGAGAACTTGCTTCTTCTCTTATTCTGGGGCTGGCTATAGGAATAAAGATTTCCTCCTCTATTTGCAGGCTCTACTGGTGACTCTTCTTACATCAATGTAGTCAAATGAGTAGCCAGTTGTCTGTAGAGTGGCCCTGGCTGCTACTGTGGTGGTGAACTGTCCTTGTGGTGACAAAAGGTGTGGCAATATCTATATTACACCACTTTGGCTTCTATTCCAGCTTTCCATTGCTGTAGACTGAGCTCCTGGTGCTGTGCAGGCCGTGGCTCACCTTGTGGCCTGCTGGGCTGTGTGTATTCCCTTCCCCCCCC
>NW_007755644.1:0-3330 GCF_000696425.1 Galeopterus variegatus | reverse complement strand
CCTCTTTTTTCTTGGCTAGTCT
Organism: Galeopterus variegatus; assembly: GCF_000696425.1. Classification (NCBI taxonomy): domain Eukaryota; kingdom Metazoa; phylum Chordata; class Mammalia; order Dermoptera; family Cynocephalidae; genus Galeopterus; species Galeopterus variegatus. The sequence goes on along the minus strand of NW_007755644.1, from coordinate 3,308 downwards.
AGCTAAAGGTCTTTTGGTTTTGTTGATCATGCAAAAAACTACTCAGTTTCCTTGAGCCATTCACAGCCTTTCTAGTCTCTCTTTTATTTATCTCTGTTCTAATCTTTATTATTTGTTTCCTTTTCCTGACTTTGGGTTTAGATTACTTTGTTCTTTTTCTAGTTCTTCGTGGTATGAAATTAGATTGTTTCTTTGAGATATGTCTTTTTTCTTAATGTAGGTGTTCATCTGCATAAATTTCCCTCAGCTCTGCTTTTGCTGAATCGTATAAGTTTTGGTATGTTGTGTTTCCATTTTCCTTTGTTTGTTTCAAGATGCTTTTTGATTTTCCTTTTGACTTTTTCTTTTACCCACTGGTTGTTCAGGAATGTGTTGTTTAATTTCCAAAATTAAACAACATTTATAAAATTTTCCAAAATTTCTTCTATTATTGCATTTTAGTTTTTTGCCAATTGTGGTCAGAAAAGATACTTGAGATAATTCCATCTTCTTAAATTTGTTAAGACTTGTTTTGTGACTCAACAAATGATCTATCCTGGAGAATGTTCTAGTGTGTTTGAGGAGAATATGTGGTCTACTACTGTTGGATGAAATGTTCTGTATATGTCTGTTAGGTCCCTTTTGTCTATGCTGCTATTCAAATCTGCAGCTTCCAAATTGATTTTCTCTCTGAATAATCCATCTATTATTGAAAGTGGGGTATTGAAGTTCCCAAATATTATTGTATTGCTGCCAGTTTCTCACTTCAGTTCTGTTAATATTTGCTTTAAACACTTACATGCTCCAATGTTGGGTGCATATATATTTATGATTTTATGTACTCTTTATGAATTGACCACTTCAATATCATATAGTGACCTTCTTTTTCTCTACATGACATATTTTGATGAAAGTTTATTTTGTCTGATAAAAGTATAGCCACCATTGTTCTCTTTTGTCTACCATTTGCATGAAGTACCTTTTCCTGTCCCCTAACGTTAAGTCTATGTGTGTCCTAAAGGCTAAAGTTAGTGACTTGTATGCAGCATATGGTTGGATCTTATCATGTTCCTTTCCATGGCTCTACATGCCTTATTGTATGGATGTCCCTTATTGCTGCACAACTGGTCCTATTCAAATTTATGCTGTACAAACAATGCCACTGTGAATAAGTTTGTGCATATGATACTTGGTCTTTTTTCAGGTGATCCTATAAGTAAGACTCCTAGTAGTTGTATATGTCAAATGCAAATGTAAATTTGTTTGATATTTTCCAAATTCCACATTTTACACTTTCAACAGCAATAAATGAGGGAGTGGGGAGGCAGCCAGTAGAAGAATAATTAGAAGACCAATCCAAATTTATACTGCTTTGTTAACTGATGTGTTGTCATTTCAGTCCAGATGCTTTTAGGAGACTCAAAAAAATATAGAATTATCATATAAGTCAGTGGGGTGGGGGGAATGTGACAGTATCATGCTATGTCTTTTTACATGTTTACAATAGAAATATCCATTTAAAAAAAAAAAAAAAAAAAAGCTTGCATTTTTTTCTCAATTGAATAGGTGAGAAATCTAACTTATTCAAATATAAACATCTTATTTTTTTGGCCACTTACACCTGGTTTCCTCTTATTTTTCTGGTCTTTCACTCTCAGTCACTTCATCTTGTACCCCACCTCCAAATAATGAAGTTCTTTGAAGTTAATCCTGGACCCTCTTCTCTACTCCCTCATTGTGATCTTCCTAAGTGATCTTGCCCATTCCTGTGGGCTTAATAACATTTGTAATTATAATGAAATGATAAATTTGTGATCAAATTTATCTTTCTGGCCCAGACTCCTCTTCTGAACTCCAGCTGCCAACTTAATATCTTCATGTGGATGCCTCTCAAATATCCACATATTTAATACAATTCTGACCTCTGGACCACTCTCCTTCCGTATCACTAAAATATAATCCAGACTTCCTGAAACAGACTTCCTTTAAGTGCCAGTATCTCCCATCTGCGTAAACCAGAAATCTGGGATTCATTGACACCTCCTGCTCTTTGATGCCAGCAACCAATTAAAGATCTAATCTTATCTACTTTACATTAGAAATATATGTGGAACACATCCTTTTCCCTCTACTTCTACTCCCTATCCTGGACCATTGGCAAACCTATTTCAAATCCTTTAAAATGGGTTTCCCGTTTCACTTCTTAGCACCCCTTTGTCTATCCCAGGTTTTCACAAAGGAGCATGAGCTTTAAAAAAAAGTAAACTGGATCATAATACTCGTGTTCAATGAACTCCAAGTTTCCTTGAAACAAAAATCAAAATTATTAACATGATCTAAAAGGTACTGCATGATCTCACTCTGTGTATAGCTCTAACCTCATCGTATGTCATTCATTTTGCTCTAAGAACACTAACCTTCTTTCCATCCTTTAAAATTTCCAACCTCCCTTCTGCATCAGAAAATAGCTCTCTCTCCCAAAAGACTTAAAATCTCCAGAAGTGGAAGGACTTATGTCTCTTTTTAACCATTGTATGTAAAAGTACTCCGAACAATGCCACTAAAATAGATAACACCTCAATTTGCACCTGTCGAATATTGTTAGGTGAATGTAGGTGAGAGTTATTAAGAGCCCAAAGTAAAGTGGGATGCAAGAGCTGGACATAGAAATCATTAAAAATGAAGAGTGAATAGGACTTGATGAATCATCTGCCTTTATATTAAGACACAGAGAAGCATCAGATATGATTAAGGACTTCCCCACAGAAAGCTGAGAAAAAAGAATAAAACACTATAAAGTCACCAGAGATGATGGCTGACTGGTGTGAGGCAGTGGGGGAAATTTAGGAAGTAGAGAGCAAGACTTGTGCAGAGATGATAGATTCATTTATGCATATTGAGTTCAAGGCAATGGTGAAACATTAGAGAAAAAAATGTTGATTGGGCACTTGGAGTGTAGAATTGAAGATTGGAAAACCATCAGCTCTAAGACAAAAACTGAAGATGTAGAAGTGGAGAAATTCCCCACAAAATAAATGGTTAAGAAAAGGGGGTGACAATGATGGAAGTTTCGGGAATGCCTTCCTTTACAAAGTGGAAAGAAAATATGAAGCAAATAAAAAGGAAAAGAAAAAGGTGGAATTATTAAGAGCCCAAAGTAAAGTGGGATGCAAGAGCTGGACATAGAAATCATTAAAAATGAAGAGTGAATAGGACTTGATGAATCATCTGCCTTTATATTAAGACACAGAGAAGCATCAGATATGACTAAGGACTTCCCCACAGAAAGCTGAGAAAAAAGAATAAAACACTATAAAGTCACCAGAGAT
>NW_007755643.1:4528-7429 GCF_000696425.1 Galeopterus variegatus | reverse complement strand
GAAGATTTTGAAAAGAGCAAAAAGAAAAAAAAAATGCTCATGATGGCCTTTTCCTCCCAGTCGTAATAAGGATAGAGAAGTCTGTAGAAACCAGTGGCACCACTGCCCCCCATCACCTGGGTGTCTCTCCTCCACCTGTCCCCCCTCTGGTGAGGACGGACCCAGGGACTCAGCATCAGCACCTCTCCTTCTGACATACCCCTTGTGGGGCTGCCTTCCACTCGAATCCAAGCATAACTACTCCCCACGTCACCTCTGGTCACTGCTGAGACTCACCCCATCATGGCGTCCTGGTCACGGTGGAGCTACCTTAATCACCCTCCTCTTCTGTGTCCTGGGACCTGGGATCAGACTTAGCCTGGCTCTGAGACAGCTGTGACTCTGTCCCTTAAGGGCACAATGCTAACCATTAAGAGCCCTGATTGGACTCTCTGGTTTCCCCACTTGGACTGAACTTCTCAGTGTCCTCCATGGGGTGCTCTGTCACTACCCAGTATTAAGTTATGTTCTCAGTGCCAGGGCCACTTCATTTCTCAAAGAACTCACTCTTAGTTTCTATCCCCTTTCCCACCTCAGTTATGACCTATAGCCTGATGACCCCAATAATTTCTTTACAGTCCACTGTCTTATAACACGGAGGGGAAAAAAAGCAAAAAAGAGTCAACAAAAGTAATATCTCTTGAGAATCCCACCAGGATCCAGGAAGGGAAATCACTGAGCTTAAATAGAGGCCACTCATACAGAGGGAAGGTGGATGTCTTTGGGCATCTCGATGGATAACCTATTAAGTTGTAAGAATTTAATTTTTAATTGATAAACATACTATTTTAATAACATATGAAATGAATATTTCAAATATTTTACTGAACTGATATGTTAATAAGTAGACCAGTAAGATGGTAAACATTTGCCAGTAAACATTGTAAATACATATTATTTGTAGTATAATAGAAAAGGGTTTTTCAAGCAGAGTTTTCATGTTGGAGATAAGCTGGTTGATATCACAGAGGTTAATAAAAGCAGTAACGTGAGGTTTATCTTCTCTTCTGACAGAAATCCACAAGTTAACAGGATTCCATTTGTATATTTCCAGAGGACAAGTCGATTTGGGGACATCCTTCATGTACACTTCACATCCAGTCTGTCCTGAAGGAGAACCTATTTCCCCTCTTTCAATTGTCCCACGTGCTCTTCACGCCACATCCTCTAACATGAGGCTTCAGCCCACCTTCCCTCCAGCCCAGCAACCTCTGCAGACCACGGTCCTCCAGCCAGCGGCTCCTCGACCGACACAGGTCGTCGTCTTCTTGGATTCCTAAGGCACTGGTCCTGGCAAGCTTCATCTCATTTCCGAGTCTCATCCCTCAGGTCCTGGGAGCCCCTTCACCTGGATCAGGGTGTCCGTCTCTGTTCCTCCATCTATATCTACTTTCTGAACATCTCTTCATCCTCACCTGAGCTCAGGACTTATGCCCTCAGCTCCCATGTTGTTTTGATCCCATCCTCCCCGACAGTCTCAGGACCTTCATTGTTTACTTTGAAATTCCCCAATGTAATCTTCTAGACCTGGAAATTTACTTACAGAAATTTTAAATTATTAATTAAATTTCTTTAAAAGCATTAGAACTATTCAAATCATTTATTTTATATTGGATGAGTTGATAAGTTTGTGCCTTTCAAGGAATTGGTACATTTCATTTAAGTTGTTAATTTTACACAACTTTGTTCATAGTAATCTCTTATTATCCTTTTACGTCTGCAGGGTCTGAAGTGATACTCCCTGTTCATTTCTGATATTGTTATTTTGTCTTCTCTCTTTTTTTCTTTATAAGTCTTTATAAATATTTTTCAATTTTATTGATATTTTCAAGAGCCTGCTCCTCTCTGTGCCCTCAGCCTGAGAGCTGACGGGTGCACCCGCAATGGAGAGCACCCGTGGGCAGGGAGGGGACCACGGACAGCTTCGTCCTGTGTGTGAGGGACGGCTCAGCCTGGGCCAATCCTGTCCTTTAAGTTTAGAGGGAAGGGAGCAAAGTTTCTACTAAGAACCACTGCATCACCAGAGAGGAAGTGATACTGAGAAAGCACAGGTTATAAGCACATTTGGTCAAATTAATTTCTACTTTATAATTAATGAAATTTCTTAAAATGTCTGCTGTATGCTTAGAACACAGAAAAAATTAAAACCTGTTTGTTAAAAAGCAAAAGACTTCAAATAATATTTTAATTAGAAAATTAAGATGTACCACAAATTTTTTTTCCGACGAACATATAAGTCTATTTGAGATAGGTGACTACTTTACATATTCACTAATTTGCTATAAAATGGTACATTCAAATTCCCACAGTAATGGGACCACATTGCACCATTTTCATCACTGGAGATTTCAAGCTGGTAACCTGTCTCTTCTTCTTTAAGTTCATGTGACTCCACAAAGAAAATATTAATGAACAGTCTGGTATACATGCTTACAGAAATTTTCTACTTCTACAAAAGCCTTTGTTTCTTTTTGCGCTTTTGCTAAATGGGATTATAGTTTTGCAAACTTTAATATTATAACAAAATCACATGTACTGTATGCCGTTTTAAGACAGTTATTCTTTATTATTTCATTTCATTATTTTATTTTATTTTTGTTCATTTAAGAAATAAAGAAACGATAGTGCTCACTCTTCAGTATCAAATGTATTTTTTCCTTAACCCCCTATTTGAAGTGGTTGATCCTAACAGCTCCCAAAAATCAGGATCATAAATGGGACCTGGGCAATGGACACAAGAGTGGGGAGGCAGAGCTGCCCCAGAGGATGTCTGATCACCAGGTCACAGGATGGTGTGTCTGGGTCTGGACACCAGGGGGTGTGCGGGAGCCATTCCTGAGGAGTCTGGAGGTGATCAGAGTT
>NW_007755643.1:0-662 GCF_000696425.1 Galeopterus variegatus | reverse complement strand
CCCAGGCACACCACCAGCACCTCAGAGCCCACCTAGGGACCTGAGGCAAGGAGAAGGGGAATAGACCTCTCTCCCACAACCAGGCACACCGTGCCAATGCCTCAGGGCCTGCCCACGGGCCCAGAGCATGGAGAGGGGGACTAGACCAGCCTCCCACAGTCAGGCACACCACACCAGTGCCTCAGGGTTCATCCGGGGACCTGAGGCAAGGGGAAGGGGACTGGACCTCTCTCCCACAACCAGGCACAGTGTGCTAGAACCTCGGTGCCTGCCTGGTCCAGAGGCATGCAGAAGGGGACTGGACCTCTCTCCTACAACCAGGCATACCAAGGCAGTGCCTCAGGTCCTGCCCAGTGACCTGACGTATGGAGCCAGGGACTGGACCATCCTCCCACACCATGCACAAACAAAATGCCAGCCCCTTGGGGCCCAACTGGGTACCAAAGGCATGGAGAAGGGGATTGGACCCTCCTCCCACAACCAGGCACATGGTGCCAGCACCCTGGGGCCCACCAAAAGACCTGGGGCATGGAGAAAGCGACCTGACCCCTCTTCCACAACCAGGCACATGGCTCCAGCACTGTGCAGCCTGCCCAGGTAACAGAGGCATGTAGAAGGGGACCAAACACCCCACAACCAGGCATGCCGCCAGTGCCAAGGAG
>NW_007755642.1:7108-7429 GCF_000696425.1 Galeopterus variegatus | reverse complement strand
AAGCAGCGCACTGTAGCAGTGAGCCACCGGGCCAGCCCTTTTTTTTTTAACAGCCACTGACAGAGATCAAATTCATCATAACTACTTCTTTCCAGGGTTTTTTCATTAATGTTAACTGCTTACATGCTTTGTTACTTTTTTCCAGTGGCGCTTGTTACCAGACCGAACTGTAACAACCAGTAAAAACAAACTCAGAGAACGAATTTATAAAATTTTTTCTTAAGGGGCCGGCCCCTCGGGAGAGTGCAGCGCTGGGAGCGCAGCAACACTCCCACCGTGGGTTCGGATCCTATATAGGACTGGCTGGTGTGCTCACTGGCT
>NW_007755642.1:1995-6315 GCF_000696425.1 Galeopterus variegatus | reverse complement strand
ATCCATTGCCGGACACGGAAAAAGACAAAAAAAAAAAAAGAAAAGAAAAGAAAAGAAAAAGTAAAATATAATGCACCCTCCCTACTTTCTATTGCTGCTTTGTTTAGGAATATTTGCAGTCTTTTTGAAAAAGAAAATTCTCAAAGAGAGGCCTGATGATGGGATTTCAGGCTCTGTGGCAGGAAGTAAGAAAGTTGTTTTGGTAGAGACAGTTATGCTCAGATCAGTTTGGGCAGGTGCTTGTGAACCCCATTTTGGGGAGGGACATCTTCTCTAAATTGATGTCCTGAGAGAGGGAGCATGTCTTTGTTGTCCCAAGTATATTTTCAATGAATTACAGAAAGGAAATGTTTGGGCAGCTCCTAGTTCTGTTGTGGCTGCTTGGAGCTTGGTACTAATAAAGTTGGTGTTTCTTTATCTGGAACCAAGGAATTGAAGGTAAAAGCTGAAAATGACAAAGATTGCACAGGTCGGTATATATGTCATTAATTGTGAAGTTGTAAGGTACATTCACTGTTAACCTGTGTTTCTGGAAATAAATCAAGTAGCTCCTCTCTTTTCTTTAAAATGGTTTGCCTAGCTGAGATTCAGTGGTCTTGCTTCATGGCAATAAAATCCACCTAATTTAAAGCTTTGTTTTTCCTCCAGAGATGTTTGCATGTTTAGCAGTGCTTATAGGTTGTTGGCATTTAGATAAATTTGTTATTGAAGGTATTTTCTATGGGGAGAAATTGTTCTAGCACTTGACAGCTGCACTGAGCGTGAAAAGTTACCTAAACTTCTTTTTTCTTTCTTTTCTTTTTTTTTGGGGGGGGGGTGCCTGGCCGGTATGGGGAGCCGAACCCTTGACATTGGTGTTACAACAACACACTCTTAACCAACTGAGCTAACCAGCCAGCTTTCCCCAAGTTTCAGTTGCCTCAACTGTGAGTTGGGGGTGATGATAGTGCCTGTGCATACAGCATGATTGTGAGCAAGTAGAACAGCACTGTGTAGGGCACAGCCACTGCTTTTACTACTACTGCTACTATAACCATTACTATAATTCATAAGTCATTTTATATTTCAGTGGTTCAAACTTCAAGTATTCTATTTTTTTTAACTGTTCTGATTTCCTGTAATTTCATAGAGTAATGGCATTTATCATTCTGCTGAGTGAAAGAGCTTAATTCTCTCTCTTCCTTCCCTTTCCTTTCAGCAGTGGTCAAATATATTTGGGGAATTTTCCCTGGATGTGCATCCTGGTAATAATGTGTAAAGACTATATTAATTTTTTGCAAGTATGTCCCTGTTGATTGTGTTGCAGAGGTTATTTTATTGCTCTCCATTTGTCTTAACTGTCTTGCCTGAAGTTGGTGGCCTTATTCCCAGATTCATAATATGTTCTCTTTACTTTTAAAATGTACATTTTGCTTGGGTCTGGCATACTTCTTTGTAGTTAATTCTGAGTTATATGGCATATCTGGCATGGGGAAGCGAGACTCTAATCATCAGTGTTCATTGTCTGAATTGAGTTTTGTATAGGCATCTTTGTATAAAATCTCTTCATTATTCTCTGTCACTCTTTTGGATTGATTTGGTGATTACATTTGAAATAGACTTTTATTTGAATGTAGCTATTCATACAGTTTCTTTTCTTGTTTACTTTGTGTAAGTTGTGATTATATTTCCTCTCTTTTTAAAAATCTAGCCCTAGAGGAAAAGGCTTTTAAGAATAAGTGTTTTTCTGTTTTTTAAAATTAAATTAAAAATTTTTTATTAATATTAATTTAAAAAAATTTTTCAATAAAACAATTGATTGTGCATATCTGTGGGGTACAGAGTTGAATATCAATACTTATGTGCAATATGTGATGCTCAAATCAGGATCATTAGTATATTCAACATTACACAATGTAATCATTTTTTGTGGCTCTACCAATTTCTCCTTAACCCATCCTCCCTCTCCCCCTTTCCCACTTCTGGTGGCCTTGGTTCTGTTCTCTCCTTTTGAAAGGTGAACAAATTATTGTGATTGTTGTATCTTTCTTTTTAAATTGATTTCTTTATAGCTCCCACTTATGAGTGAGGATGTGGTATTTCTCTTCTTGCGCCTGGCTTACTTCACTTAACATAATTTTCTGTAAGTTCATCCATATTGCTGCAAATGGCAGAGTAGTATTGCATTGCGTATATACACATTTCCCTTGTCCAGTTGTCTGTTGATGGACATTTAGGTTGGTACCAACTCTTGGCTATTGCAAATAGAGTTATGATAAAGACAGGAGTGTAGGAATTCCTTCAGTGTGATGATTTTCATTCCTTTGGGTGTATACCCAGCAGTGGAATTGAATTGCTGGATCATATGGCAGTTCTATCTGTAGTTGTTTGAGGAAACTCCATACAGTTTTCCATAATGGCTGCACTAATTTATAGTCTCACCAACAGTGTAAGGGTTCCACTTTCTCCACATCCTTTCCAGTGTTTGTTAGTCTCCGTCTTTTTGATAATAGCTGGTCTAACTGAGGTGAGATGGTATCTCAGTGTGGTTTTGATTTGCATTTCCCTGATGCTTAGTGATGTTGAGTGTTTGTGTGTCCTTTTGTGTATCTTCTTTTGAGAAATGCCTATTCAGCCCTTCTGCCCATTTTTAATCGTGTTACTTGTGTTTTTACTGTTAAGGTGCTTGAATTCCTTGTATATTCTGGATATTAATCCCTTGTTGGATACATAGTGTGCACGTACTTTCTTCTATTCTGTAGGTTGTCTTTTCACTCTGTTAATTGTTTCTTTTTCTGTGCAGAAGCTATTTAGTTTGATATAATCCCATTTGTTTATTTTTTCTTTTGATGCCAGTGCTTTTAGGGTCTTATTTATAAAGTCTTTGCCCTGTCCTACATCCTGAAGTGTTTCCACTGTGTTTTCTTCTAGGAGTTTTTTAATTTCAGGTATTTAAGTCTTTAATCCATTTTGAGTGGATTTTGGTATATGGTAAGAGGTATGGGTCTAGTTTCATTCTTTTACATATGGATGTCCAGTTTTCCCAGCATCATTTATTGAAGAGGCAGCTTTTCTTCAATGTATCCTCTTGGTGCTTTTGTCAAAGATCAGTTGGCTGTAAGTATGTGGATTGATTTCTGGGTTCTCTATTCTGTCCCATTGGTACATGTGTCTTTTTATGCTGGTATCATGCTGTTTTGATTACTATAGCTTTGTAGTATAATTTGAAATTAGGTAGTTTAATGCCTCCAGCTTCATTTTTTTTGTTGTTCAGGATTGCTTTGATTATTTTGGATCTTTTGTTGTTCCATATGAATGTTAGGATTGTTTTTTCTGTTTCTGTGAAGAATGACATTGATATTTTTATTTTATTTTATTTTATTTATTTTTTTGTCTATTTCTGTGTCCGGCAACGGATCGCAACCCTCAGTGTCGCCCCCGTACTGGACCTGGACCGGGACCGGCAACGGGATCGCAACCCTCGGTGCTGCTCCCGCGCCTCGCTCAGCCAGTGAGCGGGAACCGGTCTGGATGTGGGATCCGAACCCTCGGCAGGAGCGCCGCCACGCTTCCCAAGCGGCGCACTATAGCAGTGCGCCACCGGGCCGGCCCCAATGACATTGATGTTTTGATGGGGATTGCGTTGAATCTATAGATCGCTTTGGGTATTCTGACATTTTCACAATGTTAATTCTTCCAATCCAAGAGCATGGAATGCCTTCCCATCTTTGTGCATCCTTTTTATTTTCTTTCAGTGGTGATTTGTAGTTCTTGATGTAGATATCTTTCACTTCCTTGGTTAAATTAATTCCTAGGTATTTTATTTTTTTTGGTGACTATTGTAAATGGGCTTGCTTTCTTGATTTCTTTTTCTGTTAGTTCGTTATTGGAGTATAAAAACGATATTGATTTTTATGTGTTGATTTTGTATCCTCCAAATTTACTGAATTCATTTACCAGCTCTAAGAGTTACTTGGTGGAGTCTTTAGGTTTTTCTATATATAGGATCATGTCATCTGCAAACAGGGACTGTTTGATTTCTTTTTTTCCAATCTGGATGCCCTTTCTTTCTCTTGCCTAATTACTCTGGCGAGTACTTCCAATACTATGTTAAATAGGAGTGGTGAGAGTGGGCATCCTTGTCTTGTTACTGTTCTTAAAGGAAAAGCTTTCAGCTTTTCCCCATTCAGGATGATATTGGTGGTGGGTTTTCAGTATATGGCTTTTAATATGTTGAGACCCTTTCCTTCTGTACCTAATTTTCCGAGAGTCTTTATTATGAAAGGACGCCGAATTTTGTCAAATGCTTTTTCTGCATCTATTGAGATGATCACATGGTTT
>NW_007755642.1:0-1014 GCF_000696425.1 Galeopterus variegatus | reverse complement strand
TTTTTTTTTTTTTTTTTTTTTTAATAAGGCCACTAGCTCATTGTTTAAGAGGATTTACATACCCTAGATCTGTTGAATAATTAATCAGAACCAATAAGCTAAGTCATTGCCTAAGTAGTATAAAAAAAGGTTGTAGGACAGGCAGTGTGAGGTCCAGAAGGTTTCTTTCTCTTTCATGTTATAATTGTTCTCTGTCTTTAGAGGTCTAAAATGGCTGAAGAGAAAAATCTTATTAAGAAAAATCTTTATAGGTAAGCACAGCTGACTTTGAAGTGAGGCATGTGGGCTGGTTGTTGTCATCACTCTCCACTTACCATATGTGAACAGTGCCTTCAGATGTTATCTGTGAACTTGCTCATTGGATTAACGGTTAGTTGTTTCAGAAATGATATCAGAAGGCCAACCCCGTGGCTCACTCGGGAGAGTGTGGCGCTGGGAGCGCAGTGGCACTCCCACTGCGGGTTCGGATCCTATATAGGGATGGCTGGTGGTGCGCTTACTGGCTGAGTGCAGTGTGGGCGACACCAGGCCAAGGTTATGATCCCCTTACTGGACACACACACACACACACACACACACACACACACACAAGAAATGGTATCAGAAATGATACCAAAAACTGAGTAATCGGAGAGTGTTTCATTTGTTGGCTCTCACAAGTTTCTTTTTTTGAAGAAGGTCTCTGTTGTTGAGCTGAGATCCTTAGGTTTGCATTATTTCTTTATAACCGATTAAAAACTTTTAAAAAAAATTCTTAAAGTAGGTAATATGTTTCATGATTCAAAATTAAAAGGGTAGGGCTGGCCAGTTAGCTAAATTGGTTAGAGTATGGTGTTATAACATGAAGGTTAAGTGTTCTGATTCCTGTACCAGCCAGCTGCCAAATAAACTCAATAATACAAAAAAAAAGAAAAAAGAAAAAGAAAGAAAAAAAAAATTAAAAGTGTATAAATGAGTATGTAGTGAGAAGTTCCCATTCATCCCTGTTCTCTAGCCATTCAATTCGTCTTTCAG
>NW_007755641.1:0-7429 GCF_000696425.1 Galeopterus variegatus | reverse complement strand
CTGATGGTCCAGTAGCCAGTTTTGCCTCCTTCCAACCCACTTCCCACAGAAGATAGCTAGAGTTATTTTTCTAAAATGCCTGGGGTAGGGGTCCTGAGGCGTGCAGCCAGGGAAGCCGAACCCAGTTGAAACTAGGGAAGGTGCTGCCACCACCCTGGGGCCCCGCTAGAGTCCTGAGGCTTGGAGCAGGGGGAAGCCAAACCCAACAGCAACCAGGTAAACAGCACTCCAGAAGCACCATTTTCACATGGGTAGCCCACCATAACCACCACAATTGCCATGGCTGCCGCAAAAGTGGCTAGTCTCGATAGCAGCAGTCACAGTCACCATACAGATGGCACACCAGACTGTCAACTGCACTGACACAAGGAGAGGCATTAGACCGTCAGCTGCACTGACACAAGGAGAGGCACCAGTGGAGACTAAAAAGAAAAAAGAGGTCCTCTCTCTCCACAAAGCACACTCCAGAGTAATAGAAGCAGCATCTGATTTACAATAATAGGGGAGAACTTGATCACACCTGTCTCAGTACTGGACAGATCATCTAGGCAACAAACCATCAGAGGAACAGTTAATCTATCAGATGGAGAGAAAAATATATACAGGTATTAGAGGGAGGCAGGGGCAGGGGAAGGGGGGAGGAAAAAGGGGAAAAGAAATAAAAGAATAAATAAATAAATAAAATGCCCGGGGTAGATTATTCAACAGTTGTCTCTCAGCCCAAGCCCATTTGCATTCTTCTCTGTGACGCTGGAGCTAGAAGTCTGCAAACCACATTTCCCAGATTCTCTTGCAAATGGCTTCTTATTAGGTTCTGTCCATGGGAGCCAATGGTAGGAAGAAGACTGGAAGGCCAAGGTGGGGAGAAGAAACTCTCTTCCTGTTTTCCAGCTCCTGTCAGCCTCCACAATAGTAGACAGCTCCAGCTCCCCATGCTTTTAGCACTCTGTATACCAGCCACGGACCCTCCTTTAGTGGTCTGAGTATCAGCCACAGGGTGATACCTCCCCAGAGTCCAAGCACCTCCTTAGCAACCAGCACATCAGCTCAATAGTAGCCCCTACTCTGAGTTTCCAGATTTACTTAACAATACCCATTCCCTTGCCCAGCCCAGCCCCAGGGATGGTAGCTGCTTCCTGAAGTTACTGGTCTCTGGACTACCTCTGTGTCCACTATTTACAATTTCAGCCATCCAATACACTATGTCCCAATTCCCTATGTTAAATCACCTCTGTCTGAAATACTAACTTTGCACCTACTTTCTGAATAGACCCTGACTGATGCAGTTCTTGGTACCAGGAGTGGTTCCCAGGAAACAGACTCTAAAAATGAAATTCTGAGACTGGTTTCTTATCTGTCTGACCTTTAACAGTGATAACCCCCTCACCTCTTTCCAATACATTCCCTACATGGCATTAACTGTGACTCTTCTAGAATGTCTATAGTCACCTCAGTGGCTCACCACTGCCATCAGGAAAGTGGGTTTGATAAGGCTCTCAGGGTTCTAGAGCCAGTATTTCTCTCTCTCAACTTCTCTGGCCACTTCTTCCTCCTCCTTCATGCTTCAAGCTCAAACCACTTTGAACTTCCTTTCCAGTATGCCTCTTTCTCTCCCTTCACAAAGCTGTTTCCTCTGCCTTGTATAGTACCTCTAAGCCTCTCTGTTACCCAGTTAACTCCTACTTAGCTTACACAGCACTTTTTCCAACATGTCTTCCCAGATCTGCATGTCGCCTGAACTTCAGCCGTTACAGCAGTAATGATATTGCCTGTTAACTCTGTGTACTTACTCTGTATTCCCTCATGAATCTGTGAATTCTGGGAAGACAAGTGTCTTAGTCCACTTGGGCCGCTATAACAAAATTCTGTAGACTGAGTATCTTATAAACAACAGAAATTTATTTTTCACAGTTCTGCCCAAGATCAAGTATACTTGATGTCTGGTGAGGGTCCATTTCCTAGTTCATAGATGGCAACTTCTAGCTGTGTCCTCACATGGTAGAAGGGACAAGGTAGCTCTCTGGGGCTCTTGTATAAGGACACTAATCCCATTTATAAGAGCCCTCATAATCTAATCATCTCTGCAAGGCCCCACCTCCCCAAACCATCACATTAGTAATTCACATCAACATATGAGTTTGGGGGGAACACAATTAGACCATAGCAGCAGGTACCATGTTTATCTTGCTCACAGTTTTAATCCTACATAGTAGGTGCCCAATAATAGTTTGTTGAATGAATGGATGAATCCATGAATGAGAAGGTAACGATTAATACCTACTAGGGAAATTGGAAATACTTCTTAAAGGAGGTAAGACTTTGCAGTGGATCGCTAGACCCAATCTCCAGCATTACAGAAATTCTAAAGAAAATAGCATTACCTTTAGCTTCCACGGACTCCCTAACAAAACAGATAAAAAGATTTCTTTCTCTTTTAGGATACCCAAATGATCAGCAGGCTCTTAGAAAATATACTTCTTGGGAATAAAACTTCTATCTTTGGAAATAATCCACAGGCCAACCAAAAGACAAAACTAACTCAGAAACATAGTAACTAAACTTCCTTGGATGTTTACCAGCCCATACTCTCCCCTTTTAGATTCCAGTTTCTGTTCTAAAGTAAAATGTGTTCTGAGATTCCAATAAACTTACTTTATTGCTTTCCTTTCATAAATCTCACATACCAGATTTTAGAAACTGTTTTAAACCAAGTATGTTATAAATCTGAACATTACTTTCAGAACTCATTAAGTGGAAAGAAAAGTGCTTCAGTGAGGTAAACATCTTTGTATTGATCTCTCTCTATAGATTTGCTATATAAATTGGAGATGTGTTTCCATATTTGGAACCCATTCTCCCCTTCACCCCAAACAGCCAAAATAATAAAAGAAATGGCTGAACTTTCCTATGGTTTTGCAACTTTAAGGGTAAAAGTAATATATCTACATGAATTTTACTTCTCAAAACTTACCTTCCATACTTTAATTTACAGTGAAGTAGGTCACACACTGGCCAAAGCTAATTTTTTTTTTAATGCTTCTTGGCTATTTAGTAGACTTATCTTTGCTGAGTAAACATCAAATTTTTCAGTTCAAATGTTTTAGTTCTTAGGAATTTGGTTAATCATTTAATTTTTTCCTTAATCTCTTGATAACAACAAAATACTTAGCAGAAATCAATGATGGCACATATTCTCCCTTATTTATTTTTGGGCAATTACATTAAGGCTATCTCTGGCACGAGGTTAAAATAGCACAGCAGCACAAAAGAAGAAATCATTCTCCAAAGGTGTTTGGTTTTTTAAAATAGAAAACTTTAAAGTTCCTGCTTTGCATTGTTACTTTACTATCTCTTAACTAACAATGGATCAAACGCCTGCTCTGCCACTCTTCCTCCCTGCCTTCCTTCCTCACACCAAACTCCTTGGTAAACTTGCAACTGTCAGCCTAAGTGGGCTTTCTTACCTGAATCTCTCAGCCTCATGTCCCTCTGCTACATCCCTAGAAGTTTATTCAGAAAAATAATCCCCAAATCACTTATCTAGTGAGTTTCAGTTAAATCTCAACTATCATTCTTGGTATCACATAGGGTCTTCTGGCTTCTCCCCTTAAAAGAAAAGAAAAGAAAAGGGGGAAGTGGAGGGAAATTGTGGTAGCGGAGACATAGCTCCAGAGCACACAAAGACACATAAATGAATGAGAATACAGTCTTCCTGAGAACTGACAACTAAGAGTGAAAGTTTAATAGTTTAAGCTGCAGTAAATGGTAAGGCTCTAGAGCCAGCTTGCCTATGCTCGAATCACAGATCTTTTTTTTGTGTGTGTGACTGGTAAGGGGATCGTAACCCCTGGCTTGGGGTCGCCCGGGAGGCCATCCCTATATAGGATCCGAACCCTCGGCGGGAGCACCACTGCACTCCCAGCGCCGCACTCTCCCGAGTGAGCCACGGGGCCGGCCCTCGAATCGCAGTTCTGACAATTGTTACTCTACAATATTTGTCTCTTTAATCACAATATTTGTCTCTTTGTGCCTGCCTCAGTTTCCTCATCTGTAAAATAGTGATATGAACACCTACCTCATGAGGTTGCCAGGAGGGGGAAATGCAATAATTTACACAAAATGTTTAAAACAGCACCCATAGTGGACAGTCAGTAAGTGTTACCTATCATAATTTCCCTTCTCATCCTAAAAAGGCCAGTCAGCTCACACAAATTAAAGTGGAAAAGTCAATAAGAAATAGAGGAGATAGGAAAAAAGAAAATGTCAAGAAGATGGGCATAAAGCAGAGAACCGCTTTTGGTATAATGAGACGTGACGCTGAATACGAATGTGCAGCAGAACCTTGGGTAGGGAAGAAATTAGGCCAAAATGGAGACAAATCTAAAGGTGAAGGAAGCACTGACATCAAAATAGCTTGTGGCACAGCAGGAGAGTCTTCAGACCTGAAAGGACTCTCCTGTTCTACTAGGCCAGGGTTTTCCACTAGTGCATCCCCCAAACCCTGGGGATCCCACAGAGCCTGCACAAGAGCCTCTTTGAGGATGGGGAGAGGGGAAAGCCTCATCATCACCTCTCACCTATCAACCACAATCGCTCAAGTACAACAGCTCCACTTTTATCTGCTTTATTTGCTCCCAATGCTAAATATAATACCCTTTGTCTAAAAGGTTCTATTTCTAAAGAAAGGGAAAAATAAAAGTACAACAGGCCACTAATCTAGTCGAGCCTCACATTTTATAGATTAAGAAACAGAAGCCCAGAGAGGGGAACTGACTTTAAATTTGTGCAGCATGTGTGTGTCAGAAGCAGGAAGGAGCAATTTTCTGGCTCAAAGGCCAGAATCCTGCCCACTGTGCTCGGTAGGCACAGTCCTCACCATCTCCTCCGTAACATGACTCACATATGCTGGTGCTCATGTGCTGACTGCAACCAAGCTGACCTTCGTCTGCTCCCAAACTCAACCTTGACACCATTGTCCATGCCTTTACTTTCTCGCATTCCCTCCACATCTACTCATCTATCAAATACCAAATAAAATATCACATCTTTCAAGATTCAGTTCAAACCGCTTCTGTGGCTGCTTTCTTATTCTCTTTCAGACCCAATTCCTCCTCCCCAACTCAATCAAACCCTTAATCCTACTGGAAATTTTGCAACTTCTATCAGAGTACCCACAAGATATTACTGTATGTATTTGTTTTCTTGTGTCCACTGACTAGACTGTACACTCCTCCTGAATAGTATCAAATCCTATTGCTATGCAGCTTTGTATCCCCAATCCAGCTAAGTGCCCCACCCCTAAGAAGCTTGCATATATATTTTTAAATATTTATAATTCTTTTAATTACAAAAACAATACAAAAACACACAGTAGAAAATAAGAGGTCATTATAAACCCACCCTTCAGGGATAACTGCTATTTAACAGCATGCTACACAAGCTCTTAGACTTCTTTCTACAACTATATAACTCATACACATTAAAAAATAATTATTTTCAATGGAGTATATAAAGTACCACAACTTCTTTTATCACCTGAAAAAAAAAATATATAGACATATAATGTGTAGGTATATATGAATATATTTATATATATTCATAGAGAGTTAGAGAGAGAGAGAATCTATCCTATTTTCTTAATGTGATATGCTATTTCTTTATACAATTATGTCATTTTATTTGAGCATTTTCCTATTGATGGCTATTCACACTCTTCCCAATTTTTCAATGGTAATCCCATATCCTTCCAAAATGTACTAATTTTAATTAACCCTCCACCTCTAGGGTATGACATTGCCTTTTGACTGTTCAGTACTGGGTATTATCAATCTTATTGGTCTTTGACAATCTAATAAGTGAAAAAATGGCATGTTATTATTATTATTACTATTATATATAATATGTTATAATGTAAGTCATTATAATATATATGACAATAATGTTATTATTATTGCATTTCTTAGATTATTATTGAGGTTGATCATCTTCATATATGGTTGTACAGGAAGCAGGAGGGGTTCTTTAAAGCAAAAACTAAATTTTTTCAATAATGGCAAAATAATATCTTCTTACGCATGAGCTGAAGATGAGAAGTGAGAATAAAGTGTTTTTGCTTAGTGGTTGAGCTAAAAATTAGAGAAATACCGGGACTGAAAGAAAAATTGCTCCTCGATAATGGTAGAAATCTCAGTTCAAATTAATCTAAGGGAAAAACAAAAGCTCTTTCAACCAAGTTATACATGACAAGAGAAGGGCTACCACATACAGTGCTTGGGTAGAGATCATGATCTCTTATATAGGACTTTGTAAATAAACAAAGCTCAGCTACTTCGGCCCATCTGTTAGGACTCAAAATTTGTACAAATCAATCTGAATTTACTGAACACCTACTACACACCTGACAGACAATGAAGATACAAATATCGCTAAGATCCATGCCCTGACTTTGAGGAGTTACCTTTTTTTGTTGTTTGTTTTAATAGAAAAGTATTTGGGGGTAATACCATACGTAAAAACTTCAAAGAATGTCCTTAAAATATTGATATTTTGTCTTTGATATTCAAGATTAAAAAGTTCAATTTGGAAAAGCAATCTCCAAGAACTGAGAAAAACATTACTCACTGTGGAAGAAAATGTAGAATGCTTTCAACCTTGATTACATATGCTCCTTACTCTCCTACCAGTGAACACATCCCTATAAATTGCATATTATATGAAAGACAGGTTATTATTTTTACAATTAGTATGCTCCCAAATGTGTATAGTAAGAATGCCTGGTATGTATGACAATCCTTATTAGCTTATGTGTTAGATGGTGAATTATTTTAAGGCACAGACTTTAAGTCTCCTTGCATTCTACCCAACACATTAACTAATCACTTAGTAAGTCCTCCTTGAGAAGGACCTAATCCTCAAAGGCAGAGGCAGAGAGACAGACATTCAAATATTTGTTTTTACAAGAAGGAAAAAGAGCCTCTGCCTTCACATTCTTCTCTGATGGTTAACAAATCATAGACCATAAGCTACCAGGGCCTAACACATCCTAATGTTTTTTTTAAAAAAAAATTACGAGCATGTTCTATAACACTTGAAAGAAATTATCTCAGACTTATATGGTGATATCCCCAAGTACTGGTAGGCCCTGGCAGTTTATGGTCTGTGATTTGTTAACCATCAGAGAAGAATGTGGGCTTCTGATAAAAGGATACGTTCTGCCCCCATATTCTGACTCATGTGCTCACTTCTGCCTTTCCACCATGGTATGGCCCCTGCCAGATACCAGTGCTATGTCTTTGCTCTTGGACTTCTCAGCCTTCAGAACTGTGAGCCGAATAAACTTGTATTGTTTTTCGTTTTTTTTTTTTTTTCCTTTTTTATCTTTTTTCGTGACCGGCAACGGGATCGCAACCCTCAGTGTTGCACCCGCACC
>NW_007755640.1:6173-7430 GCF_000696425.1 Galeopterus variegatus | reverse complement strand
TGCATTTTTAATTTTAAATTGTAATTTTGAAACTATTTCAAAATACTTAAAATAAAAATTGCATAAATGATAGCTGTGTACTTAAGAAATGTTGACATTTTATTGGTTTGCTTTTCTTGTTTGTTTACATAAGAACACATTACAAAAATGCACATAAAGTGAAGCCATTTCACAGACATAACTTTCTTCTAAAGTTTGTATGTTACTTCTCTGGATATGTGTTTACATTTTTACTACATATATATGTATACATGACAATATATAGTCTCTTTGGAGACAATTTTTAAAATTTACATGAATAAGATACTACTTATACTGTTTTTCAAATAGCTTTGTTCAGTCAACATTATATTTTGGGATGAATTTATGTTTTATGGATTCAATTCATTAATTTTAACTGTTCCATATTATTTTAACGTTAGAATTTGTTATATAGTTTGTTATATAGGTTTCCAGTGAACAGTGCTGCACTGAATGTTCTTGGACATGTCTCCTTCTTCAAATGTGATCATTTTGGGGGCCAGGCATAAATACAGGAGTTAATAACCAAATCTGACAGTCTCTTGTCTTCTAATGGGGAAATGTAGTGCATTTTCATTTAACATGATAATTGTTATTTTGGAATAATTCCTATCACCTTTTTTGTGTATTTGTGTTTCTTTTATCCTTTTTTTCTCTTTTTCTGCTTTCTGTTGAATTTTTATATTTATTTATTTTCATTTTACTGATTTGAAAGTTGTTCATTACAATTCTGTTATTTGAGTGGTTACCCATAAATTTTTAGCATGCATTCTTGACTTAATAAAGTCTAAGGTGAATCAATATTTCTGTTCTCCTGAACAGTATGAGAGTCTTAGAAGATTTCAGCTCTTATCCCCTCATCTTCCATGATACTGTTGTCAGGTGTTTAGTTCTACCTTTTTTTAAGGTTCTAAACAGCGATGACTATTGCAGTCAGTACTTATTGATTTTCTTCGTTCACTATTGATCTTTGAAGTCCATTCTGAGGTTAAGTTTTTTTCTTCATCTGAAGTAGTTCTTTCTGTGAAGGGCAAACTCTTAGTCTCTGTTTGAGCATTATTTTATTTGCCTTTACACTTGAATAATATTTTAGCAGGGCATAGAATTCTAGATTAACGGTTATTTTTCCTCAGCACTTTAAAGATTTATTTCAGAGAAGTCTGCTGCAGTCCCATTTTTCTTCATTTGTAGGTAATCTTTTAATTTCCAGATGCCTTAAAAATTTTGCATTCTTTT
>NW_007755640.1:0-3880 GCF_000696425.1 Galeopterus variegatus | reverse complement strand
AACATGAAATTCAATGGTTTGAGGGGCCCAGTAGCCCCAGTACAAGTGGTAAGTAGCAGTAGCAATGGTGATAGTAGAAGTGGAGTAGCTGGGGTGCAGTGTTGCACTGAATCCCGTGGAGTTCCTGCGGGGGTCTCTACAAGTGGAACGGGAGTGGTGGGCTCAGGTCAAGTGCATTGGCACCAAATGGGCAGCTTCTGGTGTGTGTGCTTTGTTTGTGCTTCAGTAGTGACTTTTACCACCTACTTTGAGTTCTTTAGCCTCCAAAGACAGTGGGTGTTTTATATAGGGATTTTTTTCCCCATTTATTTTTTTTGGGGGGAGGGTGGAATTTAAGGTTAATTAGCTTAGAGAGTCAAGGCAATCCCACTTGCATTGCTTCTGAAAGAACAAAGAAAGGAAGCGTGCATTGGAGGATCCCTTCTGCTGAGTTAACAAGACCCCTTCAATTTATGCCCATACTTGGGTTTGAGGTGCCTACAGGATCACAAGGGAGTATTTGTTCTCTTCTTCCCCAGAGCGCTGCCTTTGATTTTTCCCTCCCCTGTCAAGGTAGACATTCGTGAGCACAGGCATCTGCATCTCTACGCATGCACACATCAGCCATCCTATTCTAAAAGCAACAAAGTAAAATGAACCTAGAGATCTCAGTACACCATAAACCAAAACAGTAGATGGAAAACAGTGATTGTAGGTCTTAGAATTTTAGATTCATAAGCTGATACTGTCTCAAAAAATAAGTCTAATGAGGGCAATCAGATGTTAGTAAAATTTTAATTTTGCCAAGTAAAGCTATGTTTTAAATAAAGGGTATCTTTTACATTGCACAAGTTTATTCTCTTGAAAACTTCACTGCATTGTCCTTATTTTTCTCATTTACGGGAGTCTCATGAATATTTCATCAAGAAGCATCAGTTCCTTTTCTGTACCCTCAAGCCACAGAAGATAGTTTTCGGTTCCCTCCTGGGAGGAAGGAAAGGCAGTGAAGAACACTGTGCCAAGATGGCACTTGGCTCACTCCACTCCAGGTCTCCTGAGGACACACATGCCAGCCTCTCCCTCTTCCCACTCCACTTTGGACTCAGGCGTTTTATCTTGATTCTTAGAATTTCTAATAGCTCTGTATGTGACCTGCATGTGAACTGGCCATGACTTTAAAGGGTGGACCAGAAAGATAATACACTTTTTTATAAATTACCATGTGGATGCTTGTCTGTCAAAGCTAGTTTGGAATAGTTTGTGGTCTGTTTTCAAAGTCCTAACACAGAAGTTATAGAAAATTAGAACAGAATTTTTAAAGATAATTTAGTCCAACCTCATCTTTTTACAGTAAAAACAACGAAGGCCCAAGAGAATTAGCTTCTTGCCTCAAGTGCTAGGCCTCACAGTCAAGTCTTTTCGTCATGAAATGGTGCTTCCCCACTCTAAATCCCTGTGCTGTTCTTTGGCCATGAAAACCATGTTAACTCAATGCTTTTTTATGTGTAGAAGATGACAAAGCAGAAGGAAAATGGCAAAAGGAAGTTAATAGAAGAAAAATCAGATACTAAGCTGGGTGTTCAGTGTGAGTGCAGTGCCACACCCACTGCTGGCATTTATTTCTGAGGTCAGACTGGGTGGAAATACAACAGTATGTTTTCAGCCTCTTGTAATCACCTGCTGTTCTCTGGAGGGAATCCTTGTTGCTCACCAAGCTAAATTCTTGTGTTCAAGGACAGGGGAGTGGGGAGGGTAGCTGGGAGTGTTGTGTTCTCTGTTACTTCTTTCCCAAAACGCTACTGGTAGATGAACTATTTCTTATTTGAAGTTCAGTAACAAAAAGCCACTGGTTCCCAGTCCTAGTTGCACATTGGAATTACCTTGAGAGCTTTGTAAAAGGCCCCTCAAGATTCTGGGTTAATGGTCTGGAGTGAGGCCAGGCATTAGTAATTTTTAAAGACTCCCCAGGTGATCCTGTTATGCAGCTAGAATGGGAACCTCGACTTTAAGCTACTGATTTTCACACTTTAGCTGCATCAAAATCGCCTGTTAAAACATACTACTGGGCTTCACACCCAGAAATTTCTGATTCAGAAGATCTGGGATGGGGCCTGAGATTTTGTATTTCTAACAAGTTCCTGGGTGGTATCGATACTACTGGTTGGGATCACACTTTGAAAACCACAACACTGGATTCTCTAAGATTGATGGTCCACTCCCAGAATTTTCAATTCTGAAGATGTGGGGTAGGTTCAAGAATCTGCATTTCTTATAAGTTACCGGGTGAAGCCGATGCTGCTGGACTGGGGAGCACACCTTGGGAACCAGTGGCCAATTCCTCCTGCTGGATACCAGGATGATTTCAGGCACAAGGCTGGCCACCTAACATTTTTCTCCAACTGGCACCTCTAGTCACCAGGAAAACTTGAGGTTGCCCTAGGCTTTTGGAGGATGCCGAAGAGGAGCAGGGAGTTTGCATAGAGAATAGCATCTCATAGGTGTTTGTCTGGAACATAGTGGGTGAACAGTGTGGAGATGCACAGGGTGGTCAAATTAAACTTTCCACCTGGACTGTTGGAGTGCGTCCTCAGGTCTCACCTAGGCCATTCATTGTGTTCCGATTAAGAAACTGAGGCCCCCACAATGAGCTGGTGGTGATTGCAGGACTGTAACCTAGAGCTTGCACTCCAATTCTGGGGTCCTTTCTGTAAAACCACAGTGCCTGCTGTGCTGCAGGTGAGTTCTGAGGCATGGGCACCGTTTCCTCAGTCTGCAGACAGTTCATGGACCTGGAGGATGATACAGCAACAGGAAATAACGAAGAAGACCAAGTTGGACTTCATTATCCTTAGACCTACAGCAGTGATCTCCAGATGAGCAGTGTCAGTATCACCTGGGAACTTGTTAGAAATGCACTTTCTTGGACCCCAGACCTACTGGATCAGAAACACCCCCCAGTGATCCATGCTTTAAGCTGCCCTTCAGGTGGTCCTGATGCTGCACACTCAAGTTTGAGGACTCTGGCTTAGGGAAAGTGGCCCGAGGTAGTGCAGATGGGGGGCAGGACAGGGAACCTGTGACTGGGTTGGTCTCGGCACTTGTGGTAGGACCAAGGGGAAGATGGACTGAGGATTCTGCAGAGAGGCAGTGGGTAAAGGGAGGGGTCTCTGGAGGCAGCATCCTGGGAGTGGCTCCTGGGTTCACCACTTAATCTGTTATGGTGCCCTCCCCTTGTGAAATTAAGACTCATGTCATTAAAATTTTCCCTTAGTTCACACTTCCTTATAATTATGATTTTTTTCTCAGAGAAAACTTGCCTCAGCACAGCCCAAGGTAAATTTTCACTGATTCTGAAACTAATGAAGTTTAATTGAATAGGGCTTTACCTGGTTCTGATTATTGTTGGTGATTAGCTTTTTTTCTCTTTTTTAGTTAGTGATGGGAGTGTGGCAAGGCAAATACAACTTCTTCTGTCAGGGCACACGCAGTGCAGGAGAAGCAGATATGAAGGTACTGTCTCTTTTTTTTAATAGTATTTACTATATGAAGGTGTTGAGTTTTTAAAATAATTGCACAAAAGACAAAATGGACTATAATCTCACCACCCAAGTAATCCCTCTTGACATTTTAAAAAGAAATTAAAAAGCTATATGTACACATGGTATGAAAATTTGAACAAATATGAAAGGTTAATGAAAAACTAAAGCCTCCCTCTCTGTAGAAATAACTCCTGTGGAACAGTTGACAGGGGAAAAAATTGCATGCACTTACCAGTATTATATTTACATAAACAAAATAGTTAATATCTTAAATTTTTTAAATCATCCCTGTAAGTGCTCTCTAGTAGTGGTTTTAAAGATAGAATCCAATTTCCACTTTGAGAGTTTTTTTTTTTTTTTTT
>NW_007755639.1:6714-7430 GCF_000696425.1 Galeopterus variegatus | reverse complement strand
AAAGGGATTTCAGGACACACCTATCCGAAGATGGTCAGAGATTACCCAAAGTCTTCATTCTAAAGCTTAATGGCCCACAACTTCTTCATTTGTAAAACAGTGTTTTCATTTTTATATGATATACTTGAGACTCTGTGAGTTCAATTTGCATTGTAATTCTGCAAAATACAATTAGACTTGGGTCTTGTGTTTATTCATATCTGCCATATAGTTAAAATAAATAAGGAATTCCTTTAGCTCCTCCATAGAAACTTTGGTTCTGATGGTGCTTTGAGCTGAAAGTTAAAGTCTCTCCTTTTCAGTATCTAGTTGTCCAGTGTAGTTGTACATAAACCTACCAGGCCACAGTTTTGAAAGTTAGGAAAACTCGCAGACCCCTGGCCTCCCAATGCCTTCAACAGGCCACTCTGACTAGCAGCCACAAGTAACACCTTAAATGACTGTGAGGCTATGGCCAGCTTGAAATTTTCACTTCCCATTGCCACTGGGGCGCAAACAGTGGAAATCCTTTGCTGTGTTTCCTGAGATCATTTCTGCTACAATTCACTGCATTTGAAAGGGTCCAGTCAGGAGATGAAATACTATCGTAAGTTTCAAAACCCAAACATTTGATTTAGGTTTTTGTTGACATGTTGAAAAGACTAGAAAAGCTAGCTACAGGGTGAAAGATAGAGATTGAGGAGGAAAAAAGAGATAGAGAAAGACAAAAAAAAAAA
>NW_007755639.1:0-976 GCF_000696425.1 Galeopterus variegatus | reverse complement strand
ATCTAAAACAAGAAAAATTAGGCTAACAACAGACTTTTCATCAAAGCATTATGTGACAATGCAGAGAGATAATGTGGCAGACTCCACTATTAGTTCAAAACATTTGCTGTCCCTTTGTCTTGAGTCCTTCAGTTTGAGAAGAATGTATTCCTTATCCTAAACCAATTGTGCATAAGAACCAAGAGATTTATGTATGAATGCCATTTGAAAGAACTACTGAATGATTAAGTTTCACTAAAAGAATATCAAACATATAAGGAAGTAATTTGATTGTCAAAGAAAAAAATTATTCAGTGACATGTTAAGGTACAATACAGTAGGTTTTCTTCAGAACCATTGAGATAGATATAGGGACTACCTCAATAGGGTCTTGCAGTAGGGCAGAGACACTGAGCTCAACTCTGCAGTCAAATGCTCTACCCCTGAGCTATACCCCCAAGAGACACTGAGCTCAACTCTGAATACAGCACAGCCAAGTGGGAATTTATAGTCAAGGATTAGGGTGGGGATTAGCAGATGGAAATTACTAGGAAGAAACATCAGGTGTAAGAGGAATTCTGGTTAAATGGTTCTAACAAGATTATTGCTGAAGATAGTCCATGTTACCAGACATCAGCTGGGAGATGATGGAGAATGAGGAAACTGATCAGATACTGGGGGTGGGGGTGGGTGGGGACTGACTTAGCATAGTTCTTTGCTAAGACTGGATTTCACAAGGAAGTGTACAGATGGACCGAGTAGAAGGTTCATAAGCCTGACTAAAGTTTGGCCAAGCAGAGAATCCTTGTCATGATATAAGAAGTGTTTTTGAGCAACGAAATAAAAAAAAAAAATTAGTAGAAAAAATTATTGTCTTATTTAAGTGAATATTTTAAAAAGGAAAAAAGTGGAGAAGGAAGACATTTAAAAACAAGGTAACACTACCACACCAGAAAAATATCATTATCGGTGGCAGTGAGAAGATTCGAAATTAATG
>NW_007755638.1:7062-7431 GCF_000696425.1 Galeopterus variegatus | reverse complement strand
AATTAATTATATTCACAATGCTATGTAACCATTACCTGTTTTTCAACATCCTAAAATAAACTCTATACTTATTAAGCAAAAGCTTCTCATTATATCTCATTTAGTTCTTACAACGATCTTAAAAAGCAGTACTTTTTCTCATCTTACTTTACAGATTTTGTAAGTGAAACTCGATGAAATTAAATGTAGTAGCAACTTAATAGTGAATGTTTTAATGTGTGAAGATCATAGAACTGGGGAGTTGGCCAATATCCTGCAGCTACTGAGGAACTAAAGTACTACCAGAGCTCAGCCCTTTTGCCTCCTGATCAAGAATCTGCTCTGTCATACCATGCTGTCTTTTTCCAATGATGTGTAAAACTACAAATG
>NW_007755638.1:0-203 GCF_000696425.1 Galeopterus variegatus | reverse complement strand
TCTCTCTCTCTCTCTCTCTCTCTCTTTCTTTCTTTCTTTCTTTCTTTCTTTTTCTTTCCTTCTTTTGTACTTTTTAGCTCCCACTTATGGATAAGGACATGCAGTATTTCTCTTTCTGTGCTGGCTTATTTCACTTAACATGATTTTCACTAAGTTCATCCACGTTGCTGCAAATGACAGAATTTCTTTTTTTTAATATCAGA
>NW_007755637.1:6928-7431 GCF_000696425.1 Galeopterus variegatus | reverse complement strand
GAGGTTTTGGTGATGGGTCATAATAATCAACCACATTGTATATTGACAAAATAAAAAAAATAAAAAAAAGATCAGATAGCTGTATGGGTTGATTTCTAGATTCTCTATTCTCTTCCATTGATTCATGTGTCTGTTTTTATGTCAGTGCCATGCTGTTTTGGTTATTATAGCTTTGTAATATATTTTAAAGTTAGATAGTGTTATGCCTCCAAATTTATTTATTCATTCATTTATTTATTTATTTATTTATTTTTTGCTCAGAATTGCTTTGGGTATTTGTGGTCTTTTGTTATTCCATATCAATGTTAGGATAGCTTTTTCCATTTCTGAGAAAAATGTCATTAGAATTTTGATGGGGATTGCATTGAATCTGTAGATCACTTTGGGCAGTATGGACACTTTCACAATGTTAATTCTTCTGATCAAAGAGAATGGGATATTTTTCTATCTTCTTGTATCTTCTTTAATTTCTGTCAACAGTGGTTTGTAGTTTTCATCATAGA
>NW_007755637.1:5515-6648 GCF_000696425.1 Galeopterus variegatus | reverse complement strand
CACTATGTTGAATAGGAGTGGTGAAAGTAGGCATTCTTGTCTATCTAGTTCCTGTTCTTAACGGAAAAGCTTTCAGCTTTTCCTCATTTAGGATGTTATTGGCAGTGGGCTTATCATATATGGCTTTAATTATGCTGAGATATGTTCCATCTACACATAACTTATAGAGGATCTTTGTCAGGAACGAATGTTGATTTTATCAAATGCTTTTTCACCATCTATAGAGATGATCATATGATCTTTCTCTTTGATTACTGATGTGATGTATTCCATTTGTTGATTTGCATATGTCGAACCACCCTTGCATCCCTGGGATAAATCCCACTTGATCATGGTGTATAATTTTGTGTATGTGTTGCTGTATTCTGTTAGCTAGGATTTTATTGAGGGTTTTTGCATCTATATTCATCAAGGATATTGGCCTGTAGTTTTATTTTTTTGTTGCATTTTATCTAGCTTTGGTGTCATAGTGATGTTTGCCTCATACAATGAGTTTGGTAGAATGGCCTTTTTCAATCTTTTGGAACAGTTTGTAGAGAATTGGTATCAGGTCCTCTTTGAAGGTTTGGTAATACTCTGCAGTGAACCTGTCCAGTCCTGGGCTTTTTTTTTGTTGGGAGCCTTCTGATAACAGCTTCAATCCCTTTTATTTTATTGGTCTTTTCAGATTTTTTGTATCTTCTTGTCTCAGTTCTGGTAGTTTGTGTGTGTCCAGAAATTTATCCATTTCCTCCAAATTTTCATATTTGTTGGCATATAGTTGTTTATAGTAGTCTCTAATGATTCCTTGTATTTCTGAGGTGTCAGTTGTAATATCACCTTTTTCATTTCTAATTTTTTGTTATTTAGGTCTTATCCCTTCTTTCTTTAGTTAGCCTTCCTGATGGTTTGTCAATTTTATTTATCTTTTCAAAAAAACAACTTTTTGTTTCATTGATCTTTTGCATCATTTTTTGGTTTTCTATTTCATTAAGTTCTGCTCTGATCTTAATTATTTATTTGTCTGCTAAATTTGCATTGGGATTGTTCTTGTTTTTTAGTTCTTTAAGGTGAAGTGTTAGGTTGTTTACATGTCATCTTTCCATTCTTCTGAAGTAAGCATTTAATGTGATAAAGTTCCCCCTTAGTACTGC
>NW_007755637.1:2415-3197 GCF_000696425.1 Galeopterus variegatus | reverse complement strand
TCTTCAGCTCTGCAAGCTCTGCTACATTCTTTTTCAGGGCATTGATTTCTTTGTACATTTTCTTCTTTCAGGTCCTGTATACCTTTCCTCATTTCACTGTGTTATCTAACTGAGTTTTCTTGTATCTCATTTAGTTTCCTTAGAGTTGTTGCTCAAAATTCCTTATCAGTCATTTTAAGGACTTCCTTTTCCATAGGATCTAGAGCTTGAGAGTTATTATTTTCTTTGGTGGTGTTGTCCTTTCTTGATTTTACATATTTCAGGTATTTTCCTTTTGGTGTTTAGTCATTGTGGCAGAGGATTTCACCATCCACTCACTCAACCTAGTATCTGCCTAAGATCCTGAAGGGACTGCCAATTTGGCACGGATTCCCTGGGGCCTGTGGGTGGGTGGCTCTAGCCTCTCTTTGGGGACTGGCCTGAGCTGGGAGTCCTGTGGCATGGTGACTTCCTGTTCTGGTGTGGTGGCTTGGGGCCCTGTGGGCCTGGTGGCTCTCGGTCCTCTCTGACATCCATATTTTTAAAAGTTCATGATGTTGAACCCAAATATAAAACCACACATTTATGGCCAATTGATTTTTGACAATGGTGCCAAGACAAACCAATGGAGAAAGGACAGTCTCTTCAATAAATGATGTAGGATCAACTAGATATCCACAAGCAGAAGAATGAGACTAGACCCTTATGCAACACCATATACAGAAATCAATTCAAAATGGATTAAAGACTTAAGCATAAGACCTGAATCTGTAAAACTACTAGAAGTAAATATAGAGAAAAAA
>NW_007755637.1:0-446 GCF_000696425.1 Galeopterus variegatus | reverse complement strand
AAAAAAAAAAAAATGTCAGGTAATTCATATGTTCATTAGCTGGATTTAGCTATTCCACAATTTTTACATATTTCTAAGCAACATATTGTACATGATAAATACATAAAATTTTTATTCATCAAGTAAAACATTTAAAAATAAATAAATAATGTGCGGGAAAAAAAAAGCGTGTAGAGAGTGTCTCTAAGACCTGGAAGCAACAGGCTCTCAGTAAATATTTGTACAATGACTTCATCAATTAACTCACTTGCCAAGAAACTTATTTCATACCTTAACCTAGTAATCAAGTGACTAAAATTTTTAGGCTTTCTGTTATTTGTTAATTAATCAATTAATTACATCTAAGCAATACAAAGGGCAAATCAACCTCTTGCTGTCAGAAGAAGCTTTGGAACCTGTCAGACTTGTACACATGTCCTGTTTCTGACCTTGATTTCTGTACGACA
>NW_007755636.1:7215-7431 GCF_000696425.1 Galeopterus variegatus | reverse complement strand
TGTGGGACTACATTTACATATCGTCCGTAGATGCTCCTGAGTTTATGGCACATGACTTCATGCTTTTTGGCTACCAGTTAAGAAATGAATCAGTCCTCCCACCAGCCTTGATTGATCCCCTGCTTTGTGCTTAGCACTGTGCTAGTTAGAACAGAGCATAAAATAAAAAGTAGAAGATGTGGTCTCTGGTTTCAAGGAAAGAGCCCACTCGAAGCG
>NW_007755636.1:0-2434 GCF_000696425.1 Galeopterus variegatus | reverse complement strand
AGTGACTTGATTTTCTTACTTCAGGTTGTTCCTTCTCAATATATGCTCTGTGGGTTCTTCTTCATCCACGGTTCCTTTCAATGTGGTGTCCCTTAAGGTTTTGTCTTTGATTTATCTCTCTTCTTGATTTATGGGTTCTTTCTGTTCAGCTTTGTCATGGTGGCCATCTGCTGTTTTGGCCCTTTCAGCATCCATTTCATTCTTCTTTTAGTAAAAGCAAATTGATTTGTTTTGGTGAAACCAACAAAGCCTCTACCGTTCTTAGTATATGTGATTCTAGTGTGCTGGCAAATATTTAACAACTAGCATTACGCAGAATGGGGGGTGGGGGAAGAAGCCATGATTTATAGCATTCATTAGAATAAATACTCCTATCATGGTCAAAGCCTATTAATTCAATGCATATTTATTAAGCACCTAATACATACTGGAGGTACTGTTTCAGAGACCAGTAATCCACAAGGTGAACAAAAACATGAATTTTATATGCTTACGGATTTTATATTCCCATAAATTTTATATGCTTATAGATTTTATATTCTAGATATAAAGATAGACGATAAACAAATAATTAAATGCATAAATTAACTAATAATATAATATCATATAGTGATAAGTGCTATAAAAATAAAGTAGAATAAATGTGAAATGAGTGATTGAGGTAGGGAACTAAGTGTGGTCAGGGAAATCGTCCCTGAGAAACTGACATTTGTGTCAAGACCTGAATGAGAAGTGAACCATGTAAGAGCTAGGAGAACAGCCAAAACGTGCAGCCCTGGAACATTTGCTGGATTAGGAGGTAGTTCTTCTTCACGGAGGTTACTGAACCTGTAGGATGTCATCCTAGAAGTGCTGGTGGCCATTTTTCCACCTTGAAGTTAAAGAAACGCTGATATAAGAGATGATTCCTGGTGGTAACATCTGGACATTTGAACGTTGGGATATCCTTATTCATTGGTGTCTAAAGCCAGCACATTCCTTCATTTTTTAGGTATTTGAGCCCATAAATTGGCTCCCCCTCTTTTTTCGGTTAAGATAGTTTGTCTTAACTAATATACGTATTTACCCCCATGCCTTCAAATACTACTTATATGTGAACGTCTCTAAAATCTCTCTAGATTGGGTCTAATTCTAAACTCCAGACACATGTAGCAGCTCCCTACTAGGTATTTTTACCTGCAGGTTTTTTTGCAAACTTCACAAATATAATATATGTAAGTTTTAATTCATCATATGTCTTCCCCAAATTGTTCAGTCTATTTTCTCTTTCTATTCACCAAGTCAAGCCAAAACCCCAGGTTTCATTCTATATTCTTTCTTCTCCTTTAACCTCCTTAGAAGATTAACCATAATTCCCGTGAAATATGGCTTATAAATATATTGGGAACACACCCTCTTCTCCCATTCCCACCACTGAGGTGTAGGTGATTGTTTCTCACCTGGACTATAATAGTCTCTTACTGTGGCTCTCTGAATCCAGTCCTCCTCCCCTTTAGTTTTCATTTCCACTGTGTGGCCAGAATAAATATTAAGAAGTCTCTTAATAGTAAATTTGATTTTAAATCTTGTATCAGTCAAGATTCTCCAGAGAAACAAAACCAGTAGAATATGTGGGTACTTCAAAAAATTTGTGGAAAGATTTGACTTCACACACTTTTTGAAGTATCCCCAAATTTGTACACATATGTACAGTGTGCATATATTTGTATATATGTATGTAGAAAAAGACATTTATTTTAAGGAATTGGCTCATGTGATTGTGGGGGCTGGCAGGTCTTTAATTTGCTGAAATTTCAAGCAGGATTTCTATGTTAACACTTTCAAGGTAGAATTTTTTCTTCTTCAGGAGACAAAGTTTGCTTTTAATGCCTTCAAATGATTGGGTGAGATTCACTCATATTATGAATGATAATCTCCTTTGACTAAAGTTAACTGGTTGTAAATGGTAATCACATTTACAAAACGCCTTTGCAGCAACATGGCTTTTAATGCCTTCAAATGATTGGGTGAGATTCACTCATATTATGAATGATAATCTCCTTTAACTAAAGTTAACTGGTTGTAAATGGTAATCACATTTACAAAACGCCTTTGCAGCAACATCTAGGCTAGTGTTTAACCAAACAGCTGGGCACCATGGCTGGGCCAAGTTAACTCATGAAATTAACTGTCACAGACCTAGAGCAAACATTACAGAGCTGGCCATCTTCAGAAATTGAGAGCACCTGGATGATTTTAGTAATTCCTTCAGAAGGCAGGATCAGGCAGCTGAGGGTCCAAGATATAGTTTCACGTGCAAGAGGATCATCTGGGTGCTCGTGGTTAAAAATTAGTTCCTTGACTTCATTCTCAGGGGATTCTGATTCCCAAGGACTAAGGTAGGTAATGAAATTAATTTTGTGGGTCTCTACCAAGAGACATAAAAAAAAAAAAA
>NW_007755635.1:0-7432 GCF_000696425.1 Galeopterus variegatus | reverse complement strand
TCCTGAAGGTGGTGAACTGTACTTTGAAGACTGTGGATCTCATCCAATCTCTTCATGTGCAGAGGGAAAAAATGATGGACCAGAGATGCTGCTAATCGCCCAAGGTCATTCACTACACGCTCAGCACTTACTCAGGCTCTCAACAGAAATATGGAGCATCTATGATATGCCAGGCACTGTTCGTGGCACTGGGCTACAGCAGTGAACAAGAGACAAAGTCTCTGTCCTTATGGCACTTACACTCTATTGGGGAAGACAAGGCAATTTACAAAGAAAAATATATAACGCAATGTCAAGTAGTAGAAAGTGCTACAGAGGAGAGTGAGGCGAGGAGTTAGAGGGGGTCGGGGAGCTATTTTAGATGTTGGTCAAGGAATGGCCACAAGAAGCCAAGATTTGAGCAAAGAGAGGGATCCAGGAAAATATTGGGGGAAGAGGGCTGTAGACTGAGGAAGCAGCAGGTGCAAAGGTCTCAACATAAGAATGTATGTCATCTAAGCAAGGACCAGCAATAAGGCCAGCATGGCCAGGGCTCAGTTAGCAAGGACGAGGGGGGTGGGAGAGGGGTAGAAGAGAGGGCCAGGGAGTGGGCTGTAATAAGGCCCCACTGGCTGTGGAAGGCCTTTGGATTTTATCCAGAATGGGACGGGAGTCATTGAAGAGTGGCATGGTCTGAATCAGGCTCTGAAAGGATCTTTCTGTCTGCCTGCTGAGCACAGAATAGGCTATAGAGAGATAAGAAGGGAAAACAGCGGGACCAAGCAGGAGAACTTTGCAATAGTTTAGGTCAGAGATGGTGTTAGCTTGGACCTCGATGGTAGCAGTGGAGGTGATGAAAAGTTGGTAGGATTTGTAATCTGCTTTGAAAGCAGTCCAGCAAGATGTGCTAAAGGACTGAATGAGGAGATAACTTCTTATACCTCCATTGTGCAAAGCACTCACTGTCCTAGGTTTTATTAGTTAGGACTCTTTTGCTTGTAAGAGCAGAAACTCAACTCAAACTGGCTGCCATAACTGAATGGTCCAGCCATATATGGGTTTCAGGCATAGCTGGATCCAGGAGCACAGATAATATCTTCAGGATTTAGTCACTCTCTCTTCTCATACTTTAGCTTGGTTTCGTTTCTCACATGTAGCCTCCAGCAGCTCCACGAACCTTATCGATAGCAATTTCCATGGGAAAAGAGTATTTCTTCCTCAGTAGTTTCAACAAAATTGATGATTCGTCCACCTTAAGTCACCTACTTACTCCTGATCCAATCACTCTGTCTAAAGAGATAGGATGCACAGATTGGCCAAGCCTTGTCATGTGCCCAATCTGGAATCAGGGGTGGTGGCAGGGGAGAAGTGTGCCCCCTCCAGAATATTGTGTATTACTAGGAGTGGAGAAAATAGATGCTGTGTAGGCAAAAATAACTGATTTATACTAGCTCGGCATAATAAGATTTTTTTAAATAAATGATAATCCTGCCTCTTGATTTTCTTGTGTTACAAAGTATGCTTTCCTGGAGACATAAAAAGTAATTGTAGCAATGAGATCTATAATGTGCTTGATTCCAGTTTTCAAAGTGCTTTTTTCACACATTGTCCAGCTGCAGAACACGATATCTCCATGCCAAGAAAGGGAAGTTGAGCCTGAAAAGCTGACAGTCACGTGTTCTCTAGAGAGAGCACCTATGAGCCTAGAGAGAGCCCAACGAGGTACATTTCCTGCATTCAGCCGGGAGAGAACACTGTATGGAGCTATTGTGTGTGGAGAATGGAGAATCAGAACAGTGGTGGGCTGGGGTGGTGTGGGGGGTGGAACCGAGCTGGGGAGGAATTGGCTGGGAAAACAGTGGGGGGATGTCGCACAGAGGTCCAGATTTGGAGCCTGTGATGCCTGATGATCCTGGACATCAGGTTTTCTGTTAAAAAGGATAGCTCAGTCACCTTGTGTTATTCAGACCAAAGTTCAGCAACAACCTGATACCAGTCCAAGCCTGTCCCTCGGCAGCCTGGGCTGCTTGGCCTTGAGAACACAAGCCAGACTCGTTTAAAGAACACGTTCTGAGAAGATGTTGCTTTTGTTTCATTAAAATAACAGTTCGTCCATTGCCTCTCTTGCTTTAAATGCCACCTGATCATTTCCCTGAGTTGTTTTCTTTGGGTAGTTTTGCTCTTGCCTGGATTTTGTTTGCCTCTGGGACTGATTTATTCCTGCCAGTTAAGAAAATCCCAAATGCCCCAAATTTGCCTATGAAATTGTTAACTTGTATCTTCCTTCCCACTATGGCACCATAAGCTGGGCCACGTGACATGGGAGGAATCAGCTAATGCCATTACATTTAGATGCCAGAGCGGGCACTTAAGTGGTGTGAAAAACAGTCCCCACGCTCCACCCCGGGGACGTCTCCCTGGTTACCTTATCTGCAGCTGCCTCCCCCTCGCAGCTCTGGGGTCTGATTCAGGTTCAGTCACATCTCCGGTGCATCCTTGGGAATTTTAAGTGTTTACTTGGAAAACAGTGTCCTCCTGCCTCTCTCTCCTTCCTCCGCCCCCTTCCACCTCATTTGAACATCAAGATGGTAGAATTGCTGCTCTGTGGTAAGTTCAGGCCCAGATCCCTTCTCCTGTGGAAGTGCTGAGTGGATTTAGAGTTTTGGAAGTGGAGTGGGAGCTGCAGTGAAAGAATTTAAATAGCAACTTGGTTTGATGGAAATCTCTGAGGCTTTAGAATCAGCCAAGAATGGATTCAAGCCCCAGCTCTGCCATTATTAGCTGTGCAGCTTTGAGTATGTGGTTTAATCCCTCTGAGTTTTCCTGGCTGTAGAATGAGAATCACATGCCCTTGATGAGGCAGCTGTAAATAAGATTTGTAAATCTCTCTTCAGCTCAGATTCCTGTTGTGATCCACAGATTCCTGTGGATCATCCAGCTGCTGCTGGAAGGCTCCAGATTCTTGTCCTGACCCAGACCCATGCACCCCCAACTGCTGCTGGAGGGGTCCAGATTCCTGTCCTGACCCAGATCTATGCACCCCCAACTGCTGCTGGAGGGGTCCAGCTGGGGAGCCTCATCTCCCCTCGTTGCCACCTGCCACACCAGCTCCTCCCAGCACTCCTCTGAGACTCCTGCATATCTGTCACCTTCACATCCACAGTGGGCCAAGCCAGTTAGTTTTGTCTGCTGAATACGTCTGTGTCCCCTCTATGTCCCCATAGCTCCTGCCATACTCCTGGCGCTGTCACTCCCCAGTAGCCACCTGACTGGTCTTCCTGCTCTGGTGGTCCACAGTGCAGCCAGAACATCTTTGCTAAAATGCAGATCTGATTAGCTCATACTCTCAGTTGCCCACCATAGCTCCTGTTACCTAAGCATAAGGCCCTTAATCCCCTAGCCGCGGGGCCCTGCCTGCCTTCCAAGCTTTATCTCTCGACACTCCGCCTCCCTGCCTCCTGCCATCCTGACTTCATGTTTCATGCTTCCAAGCCATTGCCCAATACCTCCTCCACCAGGGGTGCCATTCTCCTTGGTCTCCTGGCTTGTACCCACCTCTTTATTTCAAGATCAGCCCCAAATCACCTCCTCTTTTACCTAACCATTAAAAGGAATGAGATACTAATCCCTGTTGTACTGTAGGTGAACCCCAAAAACATTGTGCTAAGTGAAAGAAGCCAGACACAAAAGGTCACATGTTGTATGATTCCATGTATAGGAAATATCCAGAATAGGGTAATCCATACAGACAGAAAGAGATTGGTGGAGATGGGGGGTGGAGGGATGGAAGCAACTGCTTAACAGGTACAGATTTTCTTTTGGGGTGATTAAAAGGTTTTGGAAATAGATAGAGGTGATGGTTATACAAAACTGTGAATGTACTAAATGCCACTGTCTTGTTCACTTTAAAAAGGTTAGTTTTATTGTGTGACTTTCAGCTCCATTAAACCAACCAACCAAAAGAATCACCTCTTCTGTTAAGACTCTCCTGAACCACCCAGTGGAGCACACCCTGCTTCCCATGGTAGCCCCTGTGCCTGCCTTACACAGTCCCAGTTTTTATCAGACCACCCCCAGGACTTCACTACACTCATCTGCTTCCACGTCGCTGCTCCCGGCAACCTGTGAGCACCTTGAACTCCATCCTCTGCAGCTACTACAGGCCCAGGCACGTGGGGACGCCCGGCTGGTGTTAATCATCCCACCCCCACTCCCTTGTCCCGCTGGGAGGTTGTAACTTTCCAGGTCCTCATGTTCTAGAGAAGGGAGAAGCCGT
This sequence comes from Galeopterus variegatus, assembly GCF_000696425.1. Classification (NCBI taxonomy): domain Eukaryota; kingdom Metazoa; phylum Chordata; class Mammalia; order Dermoptera; family Cynocephalidae; genus Galeopterus; species Galeopterus variegatus. The sequence goes on along the minus strand of NW_007755635.1, from coordinate 3,177 downwards.
CTGCCCGGTTGGGTCCAATCATCCATCACAGCCTTATGAGATGCCTGGAGTTCGGGCTTCTGAGGATCTATTCTGCGGCTGCAGAAGGTATTTGCATTTCTAGCACGGGCTTCCCAGCCCGCCTCCCTCCCACCCCAGCGAGGGCGACTCACAGAGCTCTGGCCTAGTTGCATAAATGCTGGCATCTCCTTTTTGGCTCCTCTCTTGGGTGTTTCCTTTTTATTTACTACTCTCTCCAATTTTGTGCCATCAGCACTTCACAGCAGTGCCACATTCCCCTTCTTGGAGCAGTTTAGAATGATTAAGGACAAGTAGTGGCCCGCTGGCCCCATTGTGTCTAGGCAGGCTGAAGGTGGATGGATGGGGACAAGGAAGAGGAGGGGGGACTCCAAGCCTGCAGTGGTGGCTGTGAGCCTGCAGTGAGTCAGCGCGAGCCCAGCAGGCAGCCCTCTGCATCCCTGATGGGACACAGCCTCGGAATCCATGCATGGACAGGTCCCAGCTAGGAGCCTGGAGTGGGCTCCCTCCTGCTATGGCAGGGTCAGCTCCTACAGTAGGATCAAGCAGCACTGCTGGCCTTTCTTCCTGCCCACCCAACCCGATGCCAACCCCCTCCTTCCTGACAACATCCAGATGTTGTCCGCTGAAGCGCCCCACCTGGGTCTCTTGCACGTCTTGAGGAGGTGGAGTTTACTGATTGGCTCATTGAAACGCACTTGCCTTGCTGAGTGTCAGACTGTCAGGAAAGGCAGCCATCACGGAGAGGGAAGGTCGGCATTGCCTGGATGCCAGGGAGCAAGGGGGCCTGGAGCTCAGCCTTGCCTTCTCTCCTCTACCACCATCTGCTCAATCGCCCAAGCCCCAAACCAGAAACCAGGCATGTCTCTGCCTCTCTCCTCCCTCCTCCGCCAACTCTCGGGGGTCCTGTCCTCTTGATTCCTCTCTAATCCATCCACTTCCCCCATACCCACTGCTGCTGCCTTGCCCTGAGGTCACCATCACCTGTCACCTGGCAGCAGCCCCCTTACTGTCCTGCCTTTTTCTCAATTTCATCTGTTTTCATCCATTTTGCCCCTGCCTTCAGAGTCGCAGTATTCATTTTCTTGTTGATAATGAAACAAATTACCACAAACTTCATGGCTTAAAGTGACACAATGCATTCTGTTGTGGAGGTCAGAAGTCTGAAATGAGTCTTCCAGGGCTAAAGTCAAGGTATCAGCAGTGCTGGATCCTTCTGGAAGCTATGGGGAAGAATCTATTCCTTGCCTCTCCTGGATCCTAGAGACAGCCGGCATTCCTTAGCTTGTGGCCACATCACTTTAATCTCCCTCTGACCTCTGATGCTCCTCTGTTTTTCTTATAAGGACCCTTGAGATTTCATTTGGTCTAGTCAGGTAATAGGATAATTAATCCAGGATAATTTTTTCTTCTCCAAATCCTAATTTAATCACGTCTGCAGAGTCTCTTTTGCCATGCAAGGTGATGCAGATTCCAGAGATTAGGAAGTTGACATCCTTGGGGTGGGGACATTACTCAGCCTACCACAGACATCTTCCTAAAATACCACTTCTCTCTGTAGATACCTATAATGACTCTTGTGGCATCTCATACAGTGTCTGGCACGCAGCAGTCAGTAGGTGCTCAATAGATGCTTGTAGAATGGCCGGATGAAGGATGGAAGAAATGGACAAATAAATGAATGGAGTACGGAAGACCAGCTTATCTGGCTAAGCCCTGAAATGGCTCCCAGATTTTTATCTGGTTGGCACCCAGGAATCTCATCGCCCAGCACTGCTCACTGCAACAGATGCTGTCAGAACCCCACCCAGACCTCGGCCATCTCTGAGTACTCCTACAGACTGTTTGTAGACACCTCCTGTATCTGTGTGCCCTGGGTGTCCTCTGGCTACTGGAGCAAGTTCAGCCTGCACCCAGGCAGGCTGGTAGTGTTGGGGAGTTAGCTAACATCTCAGGAGCAACCCTTCACCAGTGTGAATTAGCAGACTAACACCTCAGCATCCTCACTCCCGTGGTAGGACAGTTCTGAGGTGTGTCCCACAGCCTCTCCGAGGATCCCCAGCAAGACTGAGCCCCAATGCTGATAGCAGTGACCTTCTCATTAAAGCATCCCTGTTTGGCTCTCTTCCCTTCCTCTCCCACTCCCCACTCCCCACTGCTGTACTTCCCAAGATCACCTCCCAAATCAGTGTCTCACACCTAAACACCTGCCTCAGGGTCTGCTTTTGGGGAAATCCAAACTAAAATACCACAGGCTATGAGGAGGAAAAATCCAATTAAAATAATGAAGTCTAGCAGTTATTGAGCACCTCCTAGGTGCCAGGCACTGTGATAGGCCAACGACACTTGTCATACCGTGTAGCCCTCACAGCATCCCTGTGAAGTGGGTACCGTGACCGTTCTGAGAGGTGATGAGGTTTATTCAAAGGCACATAGCTGCCATATCGCTTCATCAAGCTGCCAGTCTGAGCATCTAGGGCAGGTTGGGAAGGGAGATCCAGGGAAGAGAGGGAGGGAGGAAAGGACCATCCTTAAATTAGGAGAACTTGTTACATGAGGTGGAAGTAGGGGTGGGTTTGCTTCTTTTGTTTAAATACAGAACTTAGCACCAGCTGGGGGATTTCCACTCTCTCCCTGTCTGCTTTGCTTGTGAGTTGAGTCAGTTCTGCCCCAGGCTGGGCCTGTGAAAGAAGGTGGGACCAGCTGCCCGACTGACCTTTGGCTATACCTTTTCTGGGGCCGCATATTGGTGGCCCATTGTTTTTCCTTCCTCTAGATTTAGGACAAGAAAACGCAGTGCCATCAATCTAGACAACTGGTCAACCACACTTCTCAGCCCATGCCAATTCTTAAATAAAAATGCCTGGTCTTCCCTCTTCACTGGGATGTAGGGAAGTAGAGTGTGCAACAAATCACAGCTGTCTCATCTGCTTACCTGAGCCAAATCGGTCATCACCCTATGGGCTGGGCCCTCCAAAGCTCTGGCATTTGTCCTTACCTGCCAGATTTGAATTGCAAGATCAGCTCCACACAAGCTGCTGATTTCTTGAAATTTCACTAGCTGCCGCTGGGTGAATGGGGGTTTATGAGAGGTTTGACTCAATGGACTAGGTTTTCTCTAGGGCTCAGCACACAAGACAGCCTGTTCTATGAATGTGT
>NW_007755634.1:6296-7433 GCF_000696425.1 Galeopterus variegatus | reverse complement strand
AAAAAAAAAAAAAGAATGACAATGGCAAAGGTCTAAAGAGTCACAAAGATTGAGCTATATACCTGATCATTGAAGAGCTTCTAGAAAAATGGACTTGCATACACTGAAGTCTACCTCTTCTATGCCCCAGACATTCCTTTTGTTTGCCACACTGCATGTACAAAAGCATGATTTAAGACCAAAAAAGGGAGAAATGGTAGCTTAAATAAGGAGCTGTAAATCCTTTACTTCAGCTTCTATGTGGAAATAGCATTATCAAAATCTGGAAAAGGATTTTTCCTAAACAGGCCAAGGAGAAATTCCATTTCAATAAACTCAAGATTGAGGATCTATTTAGCTTCCAAGTGTCTTAACTATGTTATTCATCTTTACGCTGCAGTGCAAGTGCCCAGTGACTGTTACCTTAGCATTAAATGAATGACCATAACGATCTCATGCATTTGTGGAGCACTTCATGGCTTTCAAAGCCAGTTTCCATATATAATCTCATTTGATCCTCAGAACACCTCAGTGAGGTAGGTAGGCCAAGTCATCTTAGCCCCATTTTATAGATCAGCAGTTCTCAAACTTGTTTAGGTTTACAGCAATCAGAGGTCATAGTGACCTGTGAGGAACAATGTGAACTGCTGATATTTTAAATTAGATAGTAAGTTATTGCAGATTCTGACTAGAAGCCATGTGGGCTGTGGGCTATTGGCTATTGGTAGGTGTATGAGCCAAGGTTCTCCAAAAAAACAGAACCAATACTGTGTGTGTGTATACATAGAGAGTATATATATTCATATATGTGTGTATATGTACACACACATGTGTGTACATATATATAGATAGAGAGAGAGAGAGAGAGAGAAATTTTGAGGAATTAGCTTATGAGATTACAGATGCTGAGAAATCCCATGATCTGCCATCTGCAAGCTATAGACTCAAGAAAGCTGGTGGTGTAATTCAGTCCAAATCCAAAGGCTGAAAACCAGGGAAGCCAATGGTGCAAATCCCAGTCCAAGGACAGGAAAAGATGAGATGAGATATTCAGTTCAAGCAGTGAGGTGGGAAAAAAAGGCAAATTCCTCCTTCTTCTGCCTCTTGTTCTATTCGGGCCCTCAATGGATTGGATGATGTCCACCCACACTGGGGACT
>NW_007755634.1:0-1461 GCF_000696425.1 Galeopterus variegatus | reverse complement strand
TGGTGTTCAGGAAGAGCAGTTGTTGAATGCATCATCAATATCACAAGGCTGATGTTTAGCTGCTACATACCGGAATGGCCATACCAGCTGTTAAATTATTGAAATACATAATGGTTGATTGATAGCCTTGCCTCCTACACCATTTGCATGTCCCACTTCATTGAAGCTGACCTATTCCCTCCCCTAGGATACCCTGAGTCTCCCCCAAATACAGCAACTAAAAGGGTTAATACCTGGCAGAGCAACCAGCTGAGCAGATACTGATTTGGTCAGCATCAAGCCACTCAGGTTGTTAAATATTTTGAATGATACTTCTGTACCATATGGCATTGAAGACGTGATGCACCTGACCAACATAAGTCCATCCAGTTGTTTAAAAAAATCTAGCCCAGCAGTTCTCAAATCTGAGAATGCAGCAGAATCATCTGAAGGGCTTGTTAAAACACACACTGTGCTGCTGGGGCCCTGAGGCGTGGAGCCAGGGGAAGCCAAACCCAGGTGCAACTAGGCATGCTGCCACCATTGCCCCAGGCCCCGCCAGGGTCCTCAGGTATGGAGGCGGGGGAAACCAAACCCAGCTGCAACCAGGTAAAAAGCACATAAAAAAAAAAAAACATTTTCACGTAGTAGCCCACCAAAGCCACCACAATTGCCATGACTGCCACAATAGTGGCTAGTCGCTTTAGAAACAGTCACAGCCACCATGCAGATGGCACACCAGACTCTCAACTCCATTGACACAAGGAGAGGCACCAGCAGAGACCAGAAAAAAAGAAAAGAAAAAAAGGTCCTCTCTCTCCACAGAGCACACTCCAGAAGAAGCATCTGATTTACAATAAGAGGGGAGGATTTGGTCACATTTGTCTCAGTACTGGACAGATCGTCTAGGCAACAAACCAACAGAGGAACAGTTAATCTATCAGATGGAGAGAACAAATCTATNAAAAATGCAAATTAAATTATAAAAATATACCATCTTTCCTATCACTTCTACAAAAAATAATTAAAGTAATAAATTCAATAGTAATGCTGATGGTGGTATGATGAGATGAGCAAGCTGCTCTATATAAATTGGTAGAAGCACTCAAGAAGGAAGTTTGGCATTGCACATCAAAATCATTATTGCTGACAATCAAAATTTGTTATATTCCTAGGAAATTAGCTGAAGAAAAATAAAAGTTTCTATTGATTTATCACAGAGAAACTCCTTGCAGTTTTTTTTTTAAATAATTGTAAGCTTGTAAAGAACATAAATAAGAAAAAGTTAATTAAAATATTATGCACCCAAATAACAGAATAGAATGCAACAATTAAAAATCATGTAGTCCGATAATGGGGAAAATGCCCTTGACATGACATTAAAGGGGAGAGCAGAATACAAAACCACAGAGTGATAGAATGGCAATTAAACTAAACTAAATTACGTATATCTTCTAGTATGCATGTATGTGTGTGTGTGTG
>NW_007755633.1:7168-7433 GCF_000696425.1 Galeopterus variegatus | reverse complement strand
TTTTTTTTTTTTTTTTTTTTTCCCTGAGCAGGCTCTCAAACCTACCCCAGATGTCACCATCCCCGCCTCTACGAAATGGAATTGAACTTGGGCACACAGAGCAGCGGGCTCTGCAAGCAAACTCGCGCCCGTTACCTACCCCACCCCACCAAGGGGTCCAAGCTTTCCAGCTGGGTAACATGGATCAGCCCCGAGCACTCCGGTCTAGGGGCAGATGCTTTCAGTTTGCGGCTCCAGAGCAGCTCAGACGTCTGGCGCTCCGAGG
>NW_007755633.1:554-3877 GCF_000696425.1 Galeopterus variegatus | reverse complement strand
GGAATTTATGAAATATAAAACTGAGGTACATAAAAACAAAAATAAAATAAAATAAATTTTTTTAATAGTAGAAACTCAAACATGCACAAAAGTGAAGAGAATAGTACTGTGTGATAAACGCCTATGTACCCATTCTTTAGCTTCAACAATTATCAATATACGGAGAATATTGTTTATGTATATCTTCCTCCTCTTCTTCCCCCCTTTTTTTCCTGGAGTTTTTTTAGAGGAAATCTTAGGCATCATTATTAATTAATGATCATTTGATTATAATGATCATCAATTAATCCATAAGTAATTCAGTAAGGATATATAATTTTTACATTATCATCATGTCATTGTCACACCTAACAAAATTAATAGTAACATCCTGGAAAGCAGGCCATCAAATGGGGGTTTCACATTCCATACCCCCTACCATTCTCTATTGCCAGACATGCAGGTCGTCTCTGTTGCTTGCTGCGACGACATCCTCCTCGCTGACTGAGGCCTCTCTTGTGTGTCCCTGCCGCCCTGCTGCCTGCCTTCTTCTTGGAGCCCTCCTTCCCGGGTCCCTGCAGGACCAGGTTCTCCAGCACCAGCTCCGGGCTCGGCGGCACCTTTGGGTATGGCAGCTGCAGAAGGAAGGAGAGCCGCCTCCTGGAGGAGTGAGCCAGGATCCAGGTCAGAGAGAACCAGGACTCAAGGCCTGGGGTGAGCAAACCCATTTCAAAAACATCTGCCTCTTAATGGCCACTGCAAGCTACACAAAAACCTGGGTGATGCTTCAACATTAAAGCTGTTTTTCTTCACTTTTGAGCCAGGTCATATTTTGGGGCAGGTTGTTCTCCTGGACTCTCTGAAGGAGAAAGAAAGGAGCGTGAAGCTAGGTTGTCCACGTGTCCAAGGAACCCTCTTCCGTGAGGTTGTGTGTGTGTGTGTGTGTGTGTATGTGTGTGTGTGTGTGTCGGGGTGGTGGTGGTAGTTTGCTATTCCAGATACAACAATAGCAACTACACATTTAGTGAGCACTAACCATGTACCAGGCTTCACGCTTAGCATTTTATATGCATTATTTCATTTAATTGTCCTAAGAATCCTGAGGGAAGGGGTATTGCCCCCATTTAACAGATGTGGAGATGGAGGCATGGAGTGTGACATAGCTGGTGTACTAGTTTCCTGGGGTTGTTGTAACAAAGTACTACAAACTGAGTGGCTTAAACAACAGAAATTTATTCTCTCACAGTTCTGGAAGCCAGAAGACTAAGATCAAGGTGTCGGCAGGGCCACACTCTAGGCACTAGGAAAGGACCTCTAGGCCTCTCTCCTAGCTTCTGGAAGGTCCTTGGCTTTTGGCTGCATAATTCCAATCTGTCTGTGTCCCAATTTCCCCTTTTTATAAGGACATCAGTCATATTGGAATATGAGTTCACCCTAATGACATCATCTTAACTTGATTACCTCTGTAGAGAGACTGTCTCCAAATAAAGCCACATTCTGAGGAACTGGGGTTAGGACTCCAACATTTCTTTTTTTGGAGGACACAATTCAACCCATAACAGTTGATAAGTGGCAAACCAAAGCCTTTGTCCTTTGGAGAGAGGGAGATTGTGTAAGAGCCCAGACTCTCTAGCCAGGCTGCAGGCTTCCAAATCCTGGGTCTGTCTTAATTTGGGATTCCTAAGAAGCAGAGGGCAAGTCGTTTATTAGGTAAGGGGGGATGGGGGGCAAGAAAGGGCAGAAAAGTCATTGAGTTATCAAGCCCACTTCCACTGTTTGTGACTGAAGCTCAATCCCATATTGAATGCTGGCAGATGGGGGGAGCACTTCCCTTGCAGTAACCCCCCAGAGGAGAGGGAACAGAAAAGTCATTGAGTTATCAAGCCCACTTCCACTGTTTGTGACTGAAGCTCAATCCCATACTGAATGCTGGCAGATGGGGGGGGCACTTCCCTTGCAGTAACCCCCCCAGAGGAGAGGGAGAGCCCACTTCCACTGTTTGTGACTGAAGCTCAATCCCATATTGAATGCTGGCAGATGGGGGGAGCACTTCCCTTGCAGTAACCCCCCAGAGGAGAGGGAATGTTTATACACCAGCTGGGATATGTATGCACAACCCCCCTGTCATTCATTGGCTGAGGGCTTCTGGCTTGCTCTGGGATGGGACCTTCCTGTGTGGCTTCAAGAAAGCCTGCTGGCAAAGAGATGCAGACACAACAGTTGGAGTCAGCCGGACACTGAATCTCCAGGGGTAAGTGCAGGGCACATGTTTTCTGGCACACTACTTATGTGGCTTTGAACAAGTCATTTAACCTTTCTGTGCCTATCTTCTCCCTATGTGAGGTTGTTGTGAGGAAAAATGAATTAATACATGCCGAGCTCTTTGACCAAAACCCAGCATGTAATTAGCAATTTAAACATTGGCTATGATTGTTGTTGACTAAATTATACTGTCCCTACTGGAAAATGAGTGACTCAGACATCACTTAGAAACATTAATGCTGGGAGGCATTTAGGGGGGAATCTGATCTAACTTCCTTATTTCACACATAAGGAATTTGGGGCCTAAGAAAGGGAAATATCTTGCCCAGTGTCACCCAGCTAACAAACATGATCATTATACTGGACTAAACCCAGGCAACATCATTAATTAATTCATTCATTCACTCTCTCATGTATTAAGCACCTATTTTGTGATAGGCACCAGGAAAAAAGTAATGACCAAAACAGTAGCCTCCAAATAAAGCGTAAGCTAAAAACAAATAAGCAGAAGTTTCTAAATATTTTCTTTCTGTACCCTGATGCACCTCACTTAAGAATTGGCTGGACCAGGACAGCCTTTATCCCCAAAGAGTTCCCTGCCCGGCGGGGGAGGGAGCGGCATAAAGTCTCGGCAATATAAGCGCTGGAGGAGCCCAATGGAGGCCCATCCTCTCCCCTGAAGAGGTCAAGGCTAGCTTCCCAGAGGAGGCCGTGTTTAACTGGATTTTGAAGAGTTGGATTCTATTAGGTGGGAAGAAAGGGGAAACACGAACTTTGGGGCATGACAAAGTTGTGGAGGTGAGAAAAAGGATTCTAATTCCATCTGTCTCTTACCTCACCTCAAGAAGGTTGGGGTATTTGTGTTGGTTTCCAAGTAGCTGTTCAGCATCATTGGGAGACCCTACTTGTTCCTCAAAGTCCACCCCAGTCCCAATACAGATGTACCTGGAAATGCCTTCAGGGGACAGCAGAGGAAGAGGAGTTACCTGGGGGAAATGGGGGACCTCCTCCTTTGTGTGGGACCCGTGCCCTCCTCCCCGTAGCCTGGGTTTCTGTTCCTTCGCTTGGCTCTGTTCACCAGT